>NC_135763.1:29303770-29308770 GCF_052425735.1 Oculina patagonica
AATCTTAAAGACGGCGGAGTGTCTTGGACAAAACGCTAATATTTTTAGTCGTAGAGGTTTTCTTTAGTGTTTAGCATACGGAGAAAGAGAAAACGTCGCCATACTGTGTTGGCGGACCTATTAGGAATGGAAAAATGGTATTGTTTAGGGCTTGGAAGTAGCTGTTACATATAACACCCCACACAGGAGGAGGAGGAGGAGGAGCGGAGGTGAAGGAGGAAGAGGAGGAGGAAATGGGGTTGATGGAGCTCTCGCCAAGGTTCTATGTACTTTTTTAAGGTACCGCAAAATAATTTATATTTAGTGGATAGACATTATGGGTTTGCTTTACAAAATAACACAATTTTTGTTGATAAAGATGCCATCAAACTCACCATTTTGGATTTCACATTCTTTTTTAAAAAAGTCACAACATAACGAAAATTCATTCACAAACAATCCCAGGATACTAATGGTTGTAGAAATGTACGAATTTTGCAATTCTGGATAAGAAAGCTGTAAAATAAAGCAGAGTGCCAAAACAGTCGACATTTGGGCAAATGAGCATGCAGTTAATGCGGTTTCCAGGCGAACAGGCCCCTGGCAGTTAACATATAAAAATAAACAGCTGCTGCTGAAGAATTTAGTTTCATACTCAAAGGAAATTTCTTTTTCAAAATCTAAGGTAGGTGTCCACTCACCCCTTGTGCTTAAGGTTTCCATCGTATAAACTGTGACATTCATTCTACTCTCGTGTAAGCCTATATATCTCAAGAAAGCAATACAAACGTGACGCTTGACGCTAGTTAGGTAAGTTTTTGTTGTTTGCGTTTCAAAGCTGATAACGTGGTCCCTCAAACTTCTTATTGCGGTTTTTAGTGATTTGCAAAATCCAGTGAGCATCAAACTCCAACTAAAGATAGCTTGTTTTCACTTCCGTCAATCATAATTAAGGTGACAGATAACGAATCATGAAAAACAAAATGGATCGAAATCTACCAATCACAACTGAAAAAAGAATTGAATTTCAGAGTTCGCATTTCACTGAAAACCGCAATAAACCAAAACGAAGAGCATCCTTGTCATGTTAGAGTCATCCCTCCTCTTCCCCTGTCCCCGATGTTCCTTCCCCCCCCCCCCCCCCCGCTTAGTTCAAGGCTGGGGATCGCTAGAGGCCCCATCTTGTTGTTCCGGTGCAGATGTGGTTGTTCCTTCTGGATGTGTTGCCGTCATGAACCTCTGTTTGTACAGAGTGAAGACATTCTTCTTGAACACGAACGAGACACACATCAACACACCTGATAAGCAACAACAAAAAGAGAATCGTTACTAAATTATGAATTTCAAAGGCGACTATAGAAAACTTCAAGACTGGAGTACGACTTTATACAAATAAGCATACTTTGAAAGTAAAAATGCCAATGTGAAATCATTTTAAGGTGAGATACCTCGCTCTCAATTTCTATCAGGTGATACAGTTGGAGAGGGGTGAGGTTCCGAGACCATTCTCAAAATCGATAGAAACTGCTAGCGAGCTGTCTTGTTTTAGCGTAGACCAGTGTGTCATCTATTAAAAGAGTAAAAGAATATTTAATTGACTTCTCCCCCAAACCAGATAGTAGATGCGTCTTTATCCAATAAGAATCATGATAGCGCGTGTGTTTTTCTTGATTGATAAAAATACATATTCTTGATTTGTTTTTGGCCTCGGAGTACCTGAAATTGTCGGCGGTGTCGTCACAGCCTGTGTTTTGCCGCGGTACGCAACGTTTCTACCTTTGTGTGACGAACCCTTATAATGGCTGCGTAGGAGGCTAAGAAATCTTGGACTCAAAGCCGAACCTATTGTCAATCTGTGTGAATGTGGCAAACATTGTGTCAACACGATACACCTGTTTACTACTTAGGACTGGCTGGGGTGGAGAAGGGAACGAGAGAGCCATTTGAATGTCATCTCACCTTGACAGCTGTTGACGATGACAAATGGGTATTCGATATAAGGAGTCGGAAAGAAAGGCAACAAGAATCCCAGCATCCATGTGATCCCCATGACAGCCGTCAATTTCGCCACAATCAGAGTCAAGTTTCTTTGATTTGTAGCCGCCACATTGCCCTGAGTCAGCAAAAAAATGAAGTTAAATAAGGCATCTTTAATACACATCTACAAGGACAAAAGGTATATATTTTGCTGATACCGGCGGGCGGATGAGGGGGAGAGACTGCCTTGGAAGTGCGACATGGCGAGGACGGCAACCAAGTGTGCACAGTAGCAATCGGTTAGTTGCTAAAGGCATAGTGAATAGAGTAGAATGATTATGCAGCATGACAGGTATTTGTTTATTTACATTTTTTGGCCTTGACTGTGCACAAAACACAATAGTTGTTTACTTCTGTCTGAGCAACTAACCAATAGAAACGTTTTAGTTCCGTAATTTATGTATAGCACAAAACAAAATAAATATACAAACATCTGCCGCGCTAAATAAAACGTCAAGTGCAAAATCCGCGAATTGTTTGCAATCTACACGAATACATGTATTATGTAAAGCTTTCCGGAAAAAAGCAAAGTTTTAGGTGACGTCTTTCTTAGCAACAGCTTGATTGACACATAACTTGCACCGTTTTTAGCAGTGCTGTATGTTCAAAGAAAAGTGCCGGCTTTCTCTCCCCCCCCCCCCCCCACACACACGCACACACACACACACACACACATGCTGTGCTAACACAATGGCTGGTGTTTGTAGTTTTCGGCTTTTCGATGGGTGCCAGACTGCTACTTCCTTGTTAAAAGTCCTCTCTATAATTTATGATACAAAATGACTCAACTAGTCCGACCGATAAGTTGTTTTTATTTTCAAAAAAAAAATCTTCGGGAATGCTCGTGTCTACCAAAAGTCAAGAACATTGATTTAAAGGAGACCGTAGATTATCACGGCGTCTTCGCAATCTCTGAGCCCTCTCCAACCTCCGCCCCTTTCCCCCGACCTCCCACACTCTCTCCTCTCAAAGATTCATTTTGCCCTATACAGGTCAGCTTGTGGGTTCGTAAGGTGGCTTACCCGCCCTTGTCGTTTTATAGCAAAAGCTGTGCGGATCAAAGCAATGATGTTGAAGACAAGCATCAACGAAACAGGACAGGCAACAACATAAGTGCGAGCAGGTAGTGATAGTTGACAGCCATCTGCATAGCCTGCGGAAGAAAAAATGTCAGAGACACCCAACTGATCAATATGTTCGCGAGGCAGTAAGTAACTTATTCTCTTTTGTAATACTTTATATCTACACATATCCAAGTCCAAAGTACTGAGTGTTATAAAATTGTTTGACCAACAATGAAAACGGAAAATTGGTTTGTGAATTGTTTCTATATCTACCTTATGTGCAATATTTTCTAGTTCGCATGCTCAAAAATTGGCTTCGCAGAGGTCGCGATATTTAGTACTAACCAAAATAAAAGAGTCGCGACCTGCCAGCGGGAACGAGAATTGTGAGCACTGGGTTCGACAGAGCTATGTGTAAAACTCACCATAGCCAACATTTCCGGTGCCAGTTAATTGCAAAGCCACACAAATGCCGACGACAACCAAGGGGGAACCCCAGGAAAAAAAGCTGTCACGGATATACCTTCTTCTGCGTTTGGCCATTACTAACGGGCTCGACGGGTTTACATCTAAAGGGACGCAATAATATGCAGTCATATTTCCGTTACTGTGTACTATAGATTAAATGGCATATATATAGCTGTGTTGAAGACACTTAACCTGATAAATTATATAGACCAGGGTAAAAATCGAATTGATAACGATACCTAAAGGACATATACAATAACATCACGTTAATTTTCTTGAGTGTTGTGTTGCTTTCACTTCCCTTGTTTGAGTCGCATAACCCTTTTATCAGCTAGGTTTTTACATCAAAATCTCCTAGGGATTGTTCTGGGCCTGATGTTGCATTTGAAACACGAAAACCAAACATACAAATTAAAGAGACAATTTAACAAATAAAGTAATTAAACAAACAAACAAACAAAGCAAATAGGATGAGACTAGGATAAAACGTTTGATACTTACCCGTCGCAGAGAAGGTTTTCTGTGTGTTATGGGCAATCGCACTCATCCACAAGAATGAAGTCAGGATAAAGAAATGCAACAGGGCGCCCATTACAGCACATACCGCTGAGGAAACAAGATCCGGGTCGGAGGCAAAGTACACTGCCTGCATGGCTATCAGTGCGCATGACAAGTGCATCATTCTTTTACCAGGATAGGTCCGCAGCTCATCAAATAGGAAGTACGTCACGAGAATGAAAATAAGGGAGATAATTGACAGCGAGAATCCGACGTATGTGATGACGTGTACTGCGGTGAGGGACTTGCTCGGTGGTTTCTCCCTTTCAGCAGCAGGCTTCTCTATCCGTTTAGTGAAGTTACGAGAAAAGTTCGAGCACAGGATTAAGGTCTGATTCACCAGGGTGTAGCTGTCATTAGGATAAATCTTCTGGTGAGGAAGCAGCAGGATGGAATTGTTGCTGAACACGCGGAACTCGTTGGAACGAAAGCGAGGACCTCGACAAAGCCACTGCTCTGTTGAGTTGGTGCCATCTCCCTGCACTGACACGGAAACAGTCTGTACCGGCAAGCATCGCTCTGTGAAGGGATCATAAACCTCACTGATTGGACAGTTGTACTTGAAGAACACTGTTCTCACGCATCTCTTTTCTCGCTTAGCATGAATGGAAAACGCAAAGACTGTAGTTGGTAAGAATTGTGGTAGACGGCGATTCCATCCACGACTGCATACAACTGTAGCTGCAGATGACAAATTGTACCCTTCCATGATAGCACAGTGAGGGCTTTTAAAACGAACATTTTTGACAAAGCGATCAGTTACAAGAATGCCATTCGCGTATGAGCGACATAGTTGTTTGACCTTAGTTTCGGGTTCAGTATGGGCTTTTGGTGGTGTCACGATGCATCTCTCCGGGATAACAGTGCCAACAGGGACAGCTTCCCACGTTGTAC
>NC_135763.1:29311270-29568770 GCF_052425735.1 Oculina patagonica
TGATTGCCAACAAGCGTCAGAGTATATATATATTACACTGCCATTGTGAGACACTCCACTCCTCGCATCTAGGAGAAGCAGTGAGTCCCTCTTTTTTCATGCGAAAGAGGTCCCAACTGTACAGGTACTTCGAAGGAATGTTAGGATATTATACAAGCATTCCTAATATAACTAACACCAGGTTCCTTCGCCTTGAGCCGCAAGAGTTGTCACAAACTGTTTCACTATCAAAAATATTATTAGATCTAAATAAGACCACAGAATGGATTATCATAACACTTTTATCAGACATTCCAACAGGCTTCGTGAAGCAAGCATTCCCTGGTCATGAAGGGAAACAGTTATTTATCTAAAAATACTGAAAAGTTGATATCACTTAATAGACTCTTAATTAAGGTTACCGAAAATAAATTTAGGCACGTTTCTCTTTCTCAATTTAACATTTTTTACGCCTAGTTCG
Organism: Oculina patagonica; assembly: GCF_052425735.1. NCBI lineage: Eukaryota > Metazoa > Cnidaria > Anthozoa > Scleractinia > Oculinidae > Oculina > Oculina patagonica. Next base: position 29,311,731 of record NC_135763.1, read on the forward strand.
TATTTGCCAGCAACCGTATAATTTTATGGAGCAATAAAGATTAAAAAAGATTAAAAATTACCCTCTGATTTTCTCAATGCTTGATGAGAAAATGAATTTCAAAGTTCGCAAGAACCTACTAAGGTTTGTCGTGTGAAGGCCGCTTTTAATTAAGCGGCCTTTCTCACATTTCTTAAGAGAAATGATGTCTTTTGATAAGTTATTTGAAACAATAACACAGAAGTTTGCACTAAGCTGTTAAAAATTTTGGTACATAATTTTATTCAATTAATACTTGAAGCCCTGGCGAAATGCGTGTTAAAAATCCTCACACTTCTTACCTGCAAAACCTGTAGCATAATGTCCCCTTCCAATAAAAGGGAGAAGAAAAGCAAGAACGACAACAAAGCACAGCGACAATATCCCCATTGCTCACTGGTTTTCAGTAAAGGGCATAGCTATAAGTACAAGGTAGTGAAGGCAAAAGGTCAATTAAAACTATGTTTAAACTGATCAAATCATACAATGTACAAGGCGAATCTGAGCTAGTCACGTGATAACTAGTTCCCAAACTGAAAGCGTCTAATTAACATTTTATTGGATGTCTCTAAAAACACTCTTGCAAATTCGTTAAAAAAATGTTAGGGCTTTCCACAATTTGCTCGGCAACTTTCTGGCAACTTTTTATATTTCGAGCCGGGATTTCGAGCAACCGTTTTTCCTTAAGGAACTTTTCCCTTTCGAGCAACTTGTAGCATTTGAAGCAATTTCTATACCGAAGATCTACGAAGATTGTCGAGTGTTGTTCGAAGGCCATACGAATTTGTCGGAAGATTAACGAAGTTTGCCAAAGATTTTCGATCGAAGAACATTGTAAGAGGATCTTACTTAGATGAACTGAATAAACCCATACTCCCGTACTTTCAATTTTATTCATTCATCATAGAATCGTGACTGGCCAAGAGCAGGAATTTGAATGAATATATATTGCACATGCATCAGGGAGAAAATAAACCGGACAAGGAATGGGTTAAAAAAATTCCTTATCCTCAGAAGGAAAATAGCGGCCGAAACTTAGCGACAGTTCTGTGTTATTTTTCTATGCTGTTGTTATTTTCAAATATTAATTTCCAATTATCTTTTCTTTGCATGTATGTGTGTCAAAATATAAATTATTCTGGCGTACGAAATGAAAATTTCCACATCCCTCTCTGTTTTACAGATCCGTCTGACCTCTTTTACTCGAACGCGACGTCTATTACATAATATGCCATTTGCAATACTTCAATTTCCTTATTATGTAACATTAAAATCCATTGCACTTAGTCTTTTTGTTTCCCGTACTGGTAAACCGCACGTGACATTTCAATTTTGTCATTACGTAACTTCAACTCCATTGCACCCAAATTCGTCATTGGTTAATTGCACGTGACATTTCCATTACGGTTAAAGACTTTATAGTCGTATTTTAAATTAATTGTGCTTTCGTTACGTAATCAAGATTTTTCTCAAACTCATTAATTTCACCAACTTTCTTTTGGGCTCCTGGATTTTTAAAAGTAATGTTGTGTAGCTCCATATTTCAATTAAAGTTTTCCTTCCAGGTATTGACGATAGCGGCACTCGCAAACGCAAAAAATGGCCCAAGTTTTTTTTTTAAGTATTATATCTTATTTTTGATAAACTGGTCTGAATAATATCATCTTCATTTCTCTGACAAGGAAGAAAACTAATAATCTCTTTTAGCTGACAAAGGTCTGAGAAAAACGAACCATAGCAGTGTTACATCAGGGAACAAAGTAAATTCGAACTTCTTTCCCCCTTAAGAGCTTCAAGGCAAACCGTAATATACTTAAAAGATCTTGGATTTCCTTTTAAAGATATAATAAAGGACTGACAAAGATCTGTTAAAAACGACCCGAATTATAGTTTCTACAGGGAACAAATTAAATTCGGACTTGTTAACGCTTCAGGACAAGCCATAATGTACTTAAAAGATCTTGGATTCCTTCCTTTCGATTTTTTTTTTAAATAAAAAGAAGATATAATTTTGATATAACATTTTTGCTGCACTGTTGGTAGAATTTTAAGCAAGAAACGTTTTGGTTATTTAAATTTGAAGCGTACCTTTCTTTCCTCTTCGGAGTGTTTTTCTTCCGTAGTTTACGTCTCAGAGGCCGTGAAGTCCGTTTGAGTGGTAAACGAAGACTGGTAGAGTCTACTGCCAAACTTAGATTTAAATCGTGTCGTCGAAGAAGTCTACGCCTCTTTAATTGAAAAGAAAAACAAAGAAAGGAACGTTGGTTCTGGTGGCCAGCCAATACAATTCGTCCGTCCTTTGATTGGCAGCTGAGCCTTTGCGCGTCTCTTAGTAATAACTGTCACAACACGCCAATGCGGATGATTTAAACGGAACTAAACTTCAAATCATTTCGCTTTATTCTTTCTTTAAATGACGTTTTCGAAATGTTAAACACCTTATACAACAGCGTTCTAGAATGATCCCTTACAAATAGGAAAGTGAAATTTTTCATGTCTTTTTTGCGGTGTTTTGAATGAAATAATAGATTTATTCTTTACATTCAGGAACCAACTTAGCCAGACATACGTTTAACTGTGGGTGTTTACAGGAAACCAACACTTTTCCTAATAAAGGGTGTTACACTGTCTTCTGTGTGTTAAAACGCAGGTTTGATAATCAAAGTCAAAAACTTATCAACAGAAGAAAAACAAGTGCCGAGTAATGTTCGAAGGCCATACGGATTTGTCGGTAGATTACCAAAGTTTGCCAAAGATTTTCGATCGAAGAACATTGTAAGAGGATCTTACTTAGATGAACTGAATAAACACATACTCCCGTACTTTCAATTTTATTCATTCATCATAGAATCGTGACTGGCCAAGAGCAGGAATTTGAATGAATATATATTGCACGTGCATCAGGGAGAAAATAAACCGGACAAGGAATGGGTTAAAAAATTCCTTATCCTCAGAAGGAAAATAGCGGCCGAAACTTAGCGACAGTTCTATGTTATTTTTCTATGCTGTTGTTATTTTCAAATATTAATTTCCTATGTGTGTCAACATATAAATTATTCTGGCATACGAAATGAAAATTTCCACATCCCTCTCTGTTTTACAGATCCGTCTGACCTCTTTTACTCGAACGCGACGTCTATTACATAATATGCCATTTGCAATATTTCGATCTACTTATTATGTAACATTGAAATCCATTGCTCTCAGTCTGTGACGTTCGTGACATTTCAATTTTGTTATTATGTAACATTCAACTCCATTGCACCCAAATTTGCCATTGGTTAATTGCACGTGACATTTCCATCACGTTTAAAGATTTATAGTCATATTTTAAATTAATTGTTCTTTCGTTACGTAATCAAGATTTTTCACAAACTCATTTTTTTTCACCAATTTTCTTTTGGCCTTGTAGATTTAAGTAAATCTAGGAAAATATTTTTTAAAAGTACTGTTGTGTAGCTGCATATTTCAATTAAAGTTTTCCTTCCAGGTATTGAAGATATAGCTTCACTCGTAAACGCAAAAAGGACCCAAGCTTTTTTAAGATATTATATATCATTTTTGATAAACTGGTCTGAATAGTATCATCTTTATTTTTCTGAAAAGGAAAACAAAAACTAAGATCTGAGGAAAACGAACCGAACTATAGCAGTGTTACTTCAGGAAACAATTCGAACTTCTTTTCCCCTTAAGAGCTTCAAGGCAAACCGTAATATACCTTTAAAGATATAATTGAGGACTGACAAAGATCTGTTAAAAACGACCCGAATTATAGTTTCTACAGAGAACAAATTAAATTCGGACTTGTTAACGCTTCAGGACAAGCCATAATGTACTTAAAAGATCTTGGAATTCTTTCTTTCGATTTTTTTAAAAAAATAAAAGAAGATATAATTTTGTTTTATAACATTTTTGCTGTACTGTTGGTAGAATTTTAAGCAAGAAGCGTTTTGGTTATTTAAATTTGATGCGTACCTTTCTTTTCTCTTCGGAGTGTTTTTCTTCCGTAGTTTACGTCTCAGAGGCCGTGAAGTCCGTTTGAGTGGTAAACGAAGACTGGTAGAGTCTACTGCCAAACTTAGATTTAAATCGTGTCGTCGAAGAAGTCTACGCCTCTTTAATTGAAAAGAAAAACAAAGAAAGGAACGTTGGTTCTGGTCAGTGGCCAGCCAATACAATTCGTCCGTCCTTTGATTGGCAGCTGAGCCTTTGCGCGTCTCTTAGTAACAACTGTCACAACACGCCAATGCGGATGATTTAAACGGAACTAAACTTCAAATCTTTTCGCTTTATTCTTTCTTTAAATGACGTTTTCGAAATGTTAAACAGCTTATACAACAGCGTTCTAGAATGATCCCTTACAAATAGGAAAGTGAAGTTTTTCATGTCTTTTTTGCGGTGTTTTGAATGAAATAATAGATTTATTCTTTACATTCAGGAACCAACTTAGCCAGACAGACGTTTAACTGTGGGTGTTTTCAGGAAACCAACCCTTTTCCCAATTACGGGTGTTACACTGTCTTCTGTGAGTTAAAACGCAGGTTCGATAATCAAAGTCAAAAACTTATCAACAGAAGAAAAACAAAGAATGATTTCCCAACTTTTAAAAAACAGTTAAAGCAATAGTTCTTTTTGCTCGGCATTTAATATAGTACACACCAAAAAAATCGAGAAAACAACCACATTTTTAATATATTTCGCACATTTTTTTAATCTGATATTTGACAAAAATATAATTATACGGAAATAATAATTTAAAAAAGCTTTTTTGCATGGGTGGTCAGTCCAGCTCGGGATAACTGTTTGGTGTCGGATAGTCTTACTGTGAACATATTCGTTACGTAACTAGAAATTCGAGAACATTCCGTTATGAGGGCGTGTATTAAAATCAAGTTATGTAACTTCTGTTTTTAATCAAATTCTATGCACGGATCAAAATTAAAATCACTGTATCACTTTCGGCCTCGAGCCAAATGGAAGAAAATAGATATAGAAAAAGCACAATTTTTTGAACAACATAAGTTTTCTGAACTTAACTTCTGATAGATATAAATTCGTATTAAAATAGGACAAAAATATAATTTATGCAGTTTATCAGTGACATGTGGAAATAAAGAAGACTCTTTCTTTTAATTCATTAACATAGAGTTTCCTTTTAATGACGAAAAAAACATCGTCTGTACCTTAATATTGTGTTTACCGAATTTTAAAGTAGCAATGTTACGATATTTTAATAGTTTTGCAATCAGTAGCAGTTTAAAATTGTGCTATTTTTTACAAACACTGGAGAAATTTATATATAGTTTAACATTATACTGGTCAGAAGTGATAAAACTAAGTGATTTGCATACGTGCGTCTGATTTTACTTTAGAAGCACGTTTCTGAATCAACTGAATGTAAAAAGTAGCAAATAATTAAAAAAAAAATCGGCATCAACTGCGACATATTTGGAGAAAGTGTCAAGTGTTTTGTGGGTTGACTTCCTACAACTGGAAGTTCATTAACAGTTCTCTGTGACTATTTTCAAAGCACTTGATCTTTTTGTGATATATTCTTCTTCTTTAATTACAAGTTCAAGATCTTTCTTGATCTTGAACCGTACCTGTTACGTAACTATGCCATTCATATCATGTTATTTTACTTGAAAAAAAAAACCCATGATTTCCAGGCTTCGGTCTTGAGCCATTGAATGGCAAACATTAGGTATAACAAAAGTATAACTTATGACCAATATACGTTTTCTGAACTTAAAGCTATAAACTAGACGAATAAACTTTCCAACCCCCAAAATATTCTGAAAGTAAAGTAGACTCTATTTTGCCATTGGTTAACAAAGAGTTTCCTTTTTACGACTGAATTTATTCAGGAGTTTAGCAGCTAGCCCAATGGCACTCGTTGGTCGGTCGGTCCATCATCTGTTAACTTCTCATTGCAACTTCGCTGACCAGCAGATATACTAGAAAAAAAGAGTGTAGCAAGGCGGCCGTATAAAGGCGGCCTTTTAAATTTAAAGGGGTTAACAAGAAAAACAAGAAGCAAAGAAACAAACTATGGCTGACTATTATGTGTAGAAAGTATTCGACCGCCGAAAAAGTGGAAATCGAGAGCCGCAAAAGCGATGTAACGATCGATCGCTTTCGTATATATCTGTGGAGCTACCGTCGTACATGTAGGAGCATTCGAAAACTAAATCGGGTTTCACATAAGCTTCATTAACGATGGATCTATCTAGAAACCAGAGCGTTGGCTGCTTGTTCACAAGAAAAGGAAAAGCTTTTCAGATGAAACAGCACAATTACATTTGTACCTGAATCAGTCTATATGTTCTGATATATTTATTTACAGCGTTATTACTTAACCCTATTCAGACCGGGGGGGGGGGGGGCCTTTTGAGGCCCGCGCTGACTTTGAACTTTTATCACTTTTTTAAGATTTAACCAAACGCTGCCAAACTTTCTGAGTTTTCCTAAAATTTATCTGGCAACAATTTGGTAGGGTTGGATGATGTCTCAGGAACTTGACATCACCATGGCAACGGCATTTTGACAGGCATGTTTTCCCAAATTTGTAATTTTGCGTGTTTCTGTTAATAAAAATCAACTTAAATGGAATTATTTTTACATTTTTACGCGTTTAAAGCACATTTTTATTCATTTTGAGTACTTTGCAGTGATTTTGGGTGATTTTCTGGCATTTTGGAAAAATTTTGAAATCCAAGATGGCGGATCCAAGATGGCGGCTGTTTTGACATCATGATGTAATTGTCACGTGATGTGACGTCACCATCCCACGTGACGTATACCGAAAGAAAGAGTTTCGGACGTACAATATATCCTATAAGTTTCATGGTGATTGCTTAAATATTCTGGAAGTTACATAGGGGGGGCTTCCGAAAAAGCCCGGTCTGAATAGGGTTAACGGCTTACATGTAAATTATTCTGCAATGCATACCTACAGAGCAATAAAATAAACAAACTATTTTAGTACTTCGGGTTAAAAAAGAAAAAAAAAAAGATACTCGAACTCGAGACCTCTCGCTTCCCAGTCAGATGCCTACACGAGTGTGCCACTCAGACATACAAAGTCATGTAGGATGAAAATATCTTATATCAACGTAATAGACATTCCGCCGTTTATCTGTTATCATGTGCATCAAAGAAATGTTTGAATCACCTGCTCATATATTTTCAAGGAATGAAAATTAAACTTTTAAACTTGGCAAAAAAATTCAGTCGTGGCTCGAAGAGCTCTTTTTTCATGCCAAACAGAGCCATGGTCAGTTATCTTATAATTAACTGTGTTAACTGAGTTTTTAAAGTAATACTTTTGGGTATGTTTTTTAAAACCTTATTATTTTATATAAACAACTATCATAAAATAAGTACAACATATTTTATGAAAGTAATTTTTAAAAGTGGGCAGTGTTATATTTCTGTGTACAGCTGTGCTTGTTTAAAAAACACTCGAGTAATTCATGTATAGTTTATAATAAAACATGTTTGGTTAGATAAAACTGAGTTATCCCATACGATTCTTGAGGGTCAAGTTTCAGAAACAAGTAGTTTATAAAACATGAAAACAACGCAAAAGAAATTCAGTATTAAACACACTTGGAGAATTAAAGTTTTAAAATGTGTTTTGTGCATCCTCTTTGTAAAACAGAACGATATTAGGGCTGCGGTCACATCTAGGCTACTAACTATAGTTAAGACGGATATAACTTTAGTTAATTATTTCGGCCAATGTGACCGCTTTTCTGTTCACTCTTACGCCTTGGTAATCCAAAAACTAAAGTTATACCCAAGCACGTTCACGGGTTAGTCTTAAGTTTACAAACGAATAACCAATCAGAAAGTGACAATTCTTTTCGCACGTGCAAGATGAACATGATATACAAGGAAGCGTGCACGTGAAGCCAAGGGAAAAAGGAAAACAACATGTCAAGAAATTACATATAACCAATGTGAGCAAAAATGAAGCTTGAATTCCTCGGCTTCTAGCATCCGTTAAAAGTTTTACTTTACAACTGTATTTTTTTTTTCTACGAGTTTCCGTACAATACAGGGGGGGGGGGGGGGGGGGACAACGAGAGACAGTTTTTACCGTTGATTTTTTTTTTACATTAAACGGATCAACAACAAGGGCCGCCATGAACTAATTTTAATTCATAATTATTAAAAGGATAATCAGAGCTAACTGTAGTTAACTGCATCGGTGTGACCGCAAAATTGACTGAAAGCACTAACTACAGTTAGGTATGACGTCATGTAACTTGAGACTAACTTAAGTTAAACTTTAGTTACGCCGTAGGTGTGACCGCAGCCAACAAAATTATGCGCGTCTGCTTTTGCAGAAAGATATATGTCGCGGTTCAGAAACACCTTTATATAAAACGTAACAATAATATAAAAGAAAATCGGCATCAACTGAGGTCTATTTAGAGAAAGTGTTAAGTGTTTCGATCGCGCGTTAACTTCCTACAACTACTACTTGAAATTCATTAACGATTGTAAGGAAACAAGATGCGAATGGCATAGTTATATAACAGACATGCGTTCAATACGGGGGTTAAAAACGTCGGACAGATCTTCGGCCGTAAATTTAAAAGGAATGCATTAACACACATTTGGAAAGTATTAATAGTTGTTTTGCACATCAACTTCAAAACACAGAAGGATATTTTAATGCGTGCGTCTGATTTTGCTACAAAATCACGTTTCAGAAACACATTTATATAAAACGTAACAATAATACAAAAGAAATCGGCATCAACTGAGGGGTATTTAGAGATAGTGCGGTTAAGTGTCTCGCGCGTTAACTTCCTACAACGTGAAGTTCGTCATGAACGATTGTAAGGAAACAAGATGTGAATGGCATAGTTATATAACATACATGCGTTCAAGACTAGACTAAAAGACATCGGACAGATCTGCGGCTGTGAATTGAGAAGGAATGTATTAACACACATTTGGAAAGTATTAATAACTGTTTTGCACATCAACTTCGAAAAGCAGAAGGATATTTTAATGCGTGCGTCTGATCTTGCTACAAAATCACCTTTCAGAAACACCTTTATATAAAGTGTAACAATAATATAAAAGAAAATTGATCAACTGAGGCGTATAAGCGGAAGTGAGGCCCCCGCATGCGAGGATGGGGAGAGACGCGGAGCTCGGGGACCGAGATGGACCCCGAAAGAGAGGATTAATGCGTGCGTGTTGCTAAAAGATCACGTTTCAGAAACACCTTTATATAAAGTGTAACAATAATATAAAAGAAAATTGGCATCAACTAAGGCGTATTAAGCGGATAGTGTTAAGTGTCTCCCGCGTTAATCTCCTACAACTTGAAATTCATAAACGATTGTAAGAAAAACAAGATGCGTGTGGCATAGTTATATAACAGATATGCGTTCAAGACTGGACTTAAAGACGTCGGACAGATCTTCGGCTGTAAATTTATAAGGAATGTATTAACACACATTTGGAAATTATTAATAAATGTTTTGCACATCAACTTCGAAAAGCAGAAGGATAGTTTAATGCGTGCGTCTGTTCTTGCTAAAAGATCACGTTTCAGAAACACCTTTATTTATATAACAAGTAACAATACTATAAAAGAAAATCGACATCAACTAAATCGTGTTCAGATAAAGTGTTAATTGCCACAACTCGGAGCCACATTTCTCACAACTTGAAGTTCACTAACGACTATACGGTAAAGATGTGAATGGCATAGTTATATAGCAGATATGCTTTCAAGACTGGACTTAAAGACGTCGGACAAATCTTCGACTGTAAATTTATAAGGAACGTATTAACACACGTTTGGAAACTATTTATAAATGTTTTGCACATCAACTTCGAAAAACAGAAGGATATTTTAATGCGTGCGTCTGTTCTTGCTAGAAGATCACGTTTCAGAAACACCTTTATTTATATAAAACGTAACAATACTATAAAAGAAAATCGACGTCAACTAAAGCGAGTTCAGATTAAGTGTTAATTGCATAGTTATATAACATACATGCGTTCAAGACTAGACTAAAAGTCATCGGACTGATCTGCGGCTGTGAATTGAAAAGGAATGTATTAACACACATTTGGAGTTCACTAACGACTATACGATAAAAAGATGCGAATGGTATGGTTATGTAGCAGATATGCGTTTAGATCAAGAATGGGCTTACAATCAGGTCTTCTGCGCATGCTGTCAAATAAAAAAGAAATTTAAAAGTTATTGAGTTCATCATACTTATTTATTATAAAAGACATACAATTCGAAATAGTAAAAAAATAAAATCCTCGAAAGCAATAAATATATGTTTTTTATCATTTATAGGACAGCAACTTTTTCTGTTGTTTTGTAACATATTACTCTTGTCTTTTTGTTTTGCTTTTATAATTAGTTTCTTTTAAGAAATATTTTTTGAAGAAGTTTCTCTGCGCCAGCGAGCGAATGAAACACTAAGTAAAAGGTAAATCAATTCCTGCGACAAATTTGGTAGGGTCATGTCACCCAAGGGGACTCCGGCAATAAAAATGACGGGGTGCTCTCGGAAAATTTCGAAAACACCCCTAAAAGATAGCAGAATCTCATTCTGAGAGATACAAATCAGTCTAAACGACAAATTAACTGGCGCTGAAAATTTGATTACTGGGTGGCTGTCTTCAAGTAAATAACTTAGGAATATAAGTCACTTGCGCAACAGTTGCCCCACTCTAGTGGTGATCATTTTAGGTTTTAGCACCCTAAGCGATACCAATTCACAAATTGTATCCCAGTCTATAGTACGACGGACACCCCCATTTTTTTTATAAAGGAGTTCTCCCAACCACCACGACCGAACTAGTCAGCGCCTTAGGATAACATACTTACAGATTTACGCGTCAGTGGAAATCTATTCTTACTGCCCATTATAGTGAGAGTTGACTGTATAAGGCGGAATCCTCTATAAGACGGACAGTTGAGGCCGGTAGCGTAGTTGTCCGTATTAGAGAGAGTTTACTGTACTCAGTTTTGTAATCAGCTTTATTCCCGCATGAATTCAAAATAACTGATTGTGATTTTATTCAAACCATGTTATGTTCATTTGAACTATTTGTTTCCTCTGTTATTTGGGGACGACATGACTTTAGCGTCTGCCGCGATGTAATACAGTTTTGGGGCGACGTGACCTGGATTGTGGTAATCGTGCAATGGGTCGACATGACCTGCACCCCCCCCCCCCCCCACAGCCGCCTGTCCCTCTATAGTTGGTTGGGCCGTGGCACGCGGTAAGAGGTATCTAAGATCCATTCTGTTTCTCGTAGGGTATTTCAAATAGTTCTAATTGTGACACTTTACTATTTTCCCTGGCTCATTTTTATTGACATAAATTATTTCACGAATCAAAATGCGAAATCAAATGAAAACAATCAAACAAACAAACAAACAAAAATCAAAGCTTAAGCATACAAAGCAATTTGTTTCTCATTTACAAAACGAATAGTAGTAGCTAGAATTCTCTTCTGCTCAGTTCCGTTGTTGTATTGAAGCAATCTTTCCGAACCGGCATCTGATCCTACGAAAAGATAAAAAAAGGCATCTTTAGCAGCGGAAAACTTAAGGGTAGAGCTGCACCAGGAACGCAGGACTTATTTCGACTTCTACGAGGATAGCTCTCCACTTTTTTTACTATCCAGTCTTCGCGCAAGCACTAGGATATAAGAAGTATTGTAACTTCACACTGATGGCTTGATGGACCGCTCTTGTTTAATTTCGCCGCGACCCCCCCCCCCCCCCACATCCCTTCCCTTCCTCCCTTCCCTTTCTACCTTCTTCTTTTTCTTCCAGTGCCCTAAATGTTTTTCATTTACACTCTAAGGTAGGTGGGGTATAAATATCATGATACTGTAAGGGTTGAAAAGTAAGTATCTTTCCCAAAAAACACAGCACAATGACCACAGGCAACACTCACACCCGAACCATTTGATCCAAATTCCAAAGCTTTTATCATTGAGCAAATCGTGTCTCCCTTAGGGAGCCGTTAGCTGAAGCTCGATGTTCGCTATTTTGTACACTGCATTCCCAGTAGCATTTAAACAATAAATCAAATAAAAAAACTTTTGTGCAGTTAATTGTGGATAAAAATCATCCGTCAGGAACTTACTTTAGCAAGCATTGCAGGTTTTCTTGCAGTAGAATGTTTTCAGCATGTTACGAAAGTAGGAGTTTTCACACAGGTTGTATCCTTTCCAAGTGCCGCAGTAGTCATGAATGTCGACACAATCCTCAGCTGAAAGAAAAAGACTCAACTATTAATAAAACATAACAAAACGCGAACGAAGTTATTGTCTAACCAACGGCTCTTTTGTATGTATTCGCGTTTATAATGTAACGTAATTTAACGCTTACATAGCTAGGTCACAGATTTCATTTTTTTCTCACTTTGGTCTAGAATTTTCAAGATCATGTTTCATAATACGTCCCGATCATCTTCCAATCTTGACCAACTTCGTTAAATTTTAAAATTGGTTCGTTTAAGGGCCTAGGAATATGGTTCAGAATCAACCGAAAGGGAACTAAACTCGTGCAAAATTTAGCCGCTAATGCGAGAAAACCGGAAATAAAATTGCACTTGCATGGCAACCGCGTAGCTTGGCAACGAGATACTGTAATGGGCCCTTAATATTATATTCATAAACCTACGTGGCTGCAATGGTTGTGACGTCATCTTGCATTTTATCCAGTCGATGTAACTATTGATCCTTACAAACACAGAGTAGGTCGGCCCTCCGTTACAGTAATGGTCTCCCCAACTGACCGCACCACGCAGAGTCCAGCGTCCTGTATTTTTGTCCTGGCAAACAAGGGGACCACCACTGTCTCCATGGCAACCGCTAATTTTGCTGTCTCCACCATAGCCTGCACATACCATCGATGTATCTACAACTTCCCCGAGGTTTTTGTTGGCTTGTGCGCAGGCATTGTAGTCAACTATGGGCATCTTAGCTTGCATAAGAATTTTGGACTTTTCTCCTTGGAAAGAAGAGCTTCCCCAACCTAAGAGGAAGAAATAATGTCTATAAACAAGGAGTACGAGCACTATTCCTCAGTTTCTGAAGAATTAAAAAAAATGCTTGTAGTCCCTCACCATTTCCTCTCTTTCCCACACGTGGAAATGTTAGTACAGTGCGTTGCAGATTGCTTTCCCCTTTTGACAAGATTTTACCAACAATTCGCTTTGCCATTATATATATTTCAGTGAATCGAATTTCTAAGGGTCTTTGCAGGAATAAAGCATCCTACTTATGAGAAGCATCCCATTTGCATCTTACTCGGACCTCACATACCATTGGATCATCCCGCCTCCTAACTGAACCTACTTAAAATAAAATGTAATTTTTAGACACACCAAACTAAACATTTACCGGTAAGATAGCACATTGTGCCCGGAGTTACTCGATCCGTCTTTCGTCCACTTGGTAGACAAGCCAAACCAACTCTTCCATTGAGAAGAGCCGGACGGGAGAGCTTTATTAGTGCAATGTCATCACCATAACCTTTAGTCATGGCTCTTTTGTTGATGTGGATCTCAGAGACACTGATGCTCTGTACTTGGTCTGATACTGTGCGGTCGTGAACACCTAAAAATTTAAAGGCAGTTTGAAGTTTAAGTGGAATCCTGAAACCGTAAGACATGGATTATAACCTCCTTTCCTCCTCCAGTGCTCCTCCCTTCCGCCTATAAGCCCATCTTTTTACTTTCTTTCAATGCCACTGTCAGACTCTCCGCCCGGACTCTCCGTATATAAGCTCTCATATCCCTTCGAACTTTCCCATATCAATTTATAAATGACCTTGCAGGACATTGTCCTTCAAATTTTAAGGAGAATGCAAATCAAAACGTTTAACTGGAGTGGCTTTCTTTGAGTTTCACTTCTAAGCCTCTCCAGAGATTATTAGTTCTCCTAGTTGTACGCCCACCCAAAACCTCTTACGAGTTTGCATATGCCCAGGGCTAAATATCTAGTAAAGTGAGGAATGCATTGGGTAATTAAATGTCCGCGGAAAGTGTGTTCGTCTCCACCGAAAAATCTCGGGCTGATATCCAACGTCATAATGTGTTGAACAATTGTTTGTTCTTGTCATTGCTCCAAAAGATTTTTACCCCAATAGGTTGCAATTGGCGAGCCTGTACTCAGTTGGTTGGAAAATCTATGTACGTTAAGTTTATATTTTTGACGTTGGGCTTTTGGGTTATCCAATCAGGCGATGCAAGCGTTTTATAGCCACGCGGATACATCAGGTCCTGTTCTGTACTCTGTTGTAAGTATGTCTGATCACGAGTTATATAGTTTTAGGTGTGGGAAATAAACGCTGTCTCAGACTGTCTCTGGCTCATAATTTAAGCTGCACATTGATTTATGTCTATCAGTCAGGAACTAATCAATCAATAGGTGAATCACACTTACCGAGTCGAATCTGGTATGACTGTGGAAAGGGCACACCGAAAACACAATGAGCGGCTGTTACCACGTACTGTGGTGTCACCAGTGTACTACCACACTTAAAACTGAATTGTCCAGTGGTCTCATTTTTGATGAGTAGCTCCGCCTGCCAGGGCCACGAGTGTGGAATGGCTGTCTCACCTCCGACGATCCGGGACATAGGGGGACGTATACCACAAGGCAAGTCGTCAAGATCAGGAGAATCTGTAAAAAAAATTGTAGCGAGTTGCTCTGGAATTAGCGCATAGTAAGGGTTAAGCTCGAGAGTATGTATACTCGAAAAATAAGCATGCTTTTATATGTATTTTGTATTTATAAAACGGATTGCTTTTGGACGTCGCCCTTCTTTTTTTTAAAGACGTCCTACTTTTTTGGACGTCGCCTACTTTTTCAAAGGACCTTTGTCACGAATTTAAACATATTTTTTAAACAGCTCAAACTTTTTTGTCGCAGGAGACCTAATAATAATGGTCCATTTTAATTAACAATCGCTATATTACAGCACTAAAACTGTTAACAAGCATTTTGGGCTGCGCGGATGACTAAGACAGAAATGGATTGCAACTTGTAAAATTAAGGCTTAACTTTTCAAGTTGTCTCCATGCCTTCAAAAAATCTTTATAGTGATCTTTATAGTCGAAGTTTGATTTATGCCGGCAAGATAAGTTATATCTTCCTTTAAATGCTCAAAGATTAATGTTTTCCATTGGTTAAGTTGCCTGACACTAATTTCAGGACAGCTTAGACAAAAAAATCTGCAAAATCCCCGTGACGTAGCTCCTTTACGTTTATCTCATTTTCAGTGAAAATATCATTAACAATGCTCGAAAATGTTCCTTGATTGTGAATATGTGGTCGTGATTTCTTCAATAAAACCGAAAAAAGGACTGTCACTCCTCCAATTTGAAGTAATAGTTCTCAATAAACGAAAGAAAAAGAATTTAACCCAATACACCGCGTGACCTAGTCCTTGGGCAAGACACTTTACTTACATAGTGTCTATCTCCACCCAGGTGTATAAATCGGTACCGGCGACATAATGCTAGGGGGGTGGGTACCCTGCAATGGACTAGCATCCCATTCACGAAGTAAAGGAAAAGTCTGTGTCCGAGCCAAGTAGCCCATACAGCCGGAGCTTATCCCGGTTTCCGTAGCATTAAGTGACTAGGAGTATTGCTACTCCCCCCTCTATGGGATGCTAGTCCATCGCAGGGTTACCCCCCAGCAGTAAATTCGCTGGTACCCATTTATACACCTGGGTGGAGAGAGCCACTGTGAGAGTAAAGTGTCTGGCCCAAGAAAACAACGCAGCGCCCAGGCCAGGCCTCGAACCCGGGCCGTTGAACTCGGAGTCGAGCGTACTCCCCGCCTCCCACTCCCATTCCGGTAGGGAGTAGAGATATTCCTAGCCACTTAATGCTAACGACATCGGGATAAGCTCCGGCAGTATGGGCCATATGGCTCGAGGCTTCCCCTTTTTTTAAGCCATTTCAACTACAAAGCATGGTACCTCTTTCTCCTTCCGGGATCTCACACTCTGTGTTCTCTGGATAGTCACACATATTTTTCTCTTCGTTAAACATCAGTCCATCTGGGCAAGGCATCTTGTTAGTGTTTCCTCCAGAGCAGGCGATGAATCCAAAACAAGTATGTGGATCTTTGTAATTTCCATCTTGCTTTCCTTTACAAAATCCTTCATCCAAGCAAGTTCCTACAAACAAAAATTTAGGGATTGTTTAGTAGATTCTAGATAAGTAGATGTTACAAACGTTTGCTTGCAGGAGAAAACAGGGGCAAACTAACTAATTATAGCGCAGTCAGAAATAAATGGAGAAATTTTTCCAAATCATAGCTAAATCATAAAAAATTTCCAAATCATAGCTAAAACATAGCTAAATAACTTCCAAATCATATATGTAGCTTTGTAGATCTTTCACGACCGAGTTATCAAGTGAGTACTGACTTATTTTGTATTTATCATGCAAAACTGCGACTCCTACGCATATGTGCTAATGGAGGCCATAAAATTGTGCATAAAAATCTCCATTTATATCACGTCTAAATTACTGTTACGTCTGAAATCGAAAATGCAATAAAAATAGCCATCCTTTAGACAGTGAATGTCGCAGCGATCACATCAGGACATCACATATTTAAAAATAATACAAAGAAGATAAATAAATAAAAATAAATAATTTACCTTTTATTTAGACAGGATGAGGATAAAAGCTAGAAGCTTGTGGGGCCGTGTATTCCTGATCGAATTTGAATTCGGAGGTGTTGGTTTTTTGTGGAGGGAGGAAAGCCGGAGAACCCGGAGAAAAACCCTCGGAGCAAGGACAAGAACCAACAACAAACTCAACCCACATACATGTATAACACCGAGTCCGGGAATATTGGCACATTGGTGGGAGGCGAGCGCTCTCACCACTGCGCTATCCCTGACCCCCTCATGTGTACATGTACTAAGTTTGTATTTTTTGATGAACAAGTTAATTAAGTTTTTAAATAAACTGTCGTGCTGCGTTGGCTAAGGCGGGCAAGTGAAACACTTAGGTAATTATTAACTGGAAGCCGATCAGGGTAAATAACATGCCGTAGCGACTTTTGAACACTTAACTTTTTTAGTGTAAGCCCTTCGTCAAAGCACATTGTTATTGATCCACTCAGTGCTCCGACAAAGGGCCAACGCCACAAGGCGAAACGTCAGCTTTACAAAATTTGCTACAGGGCGTTATTTACCTCAATCATCTTCCAGTTGATACTCAACTGCATTTGTTTGACAAATGTTTTTTTTTTTTTCAAGTTTATTTTGTATCAGATAGAGCTACGTACCGAGCTGTACATGGAATGCAGTTCAAAATAGGACCAAGTATGTACGTAGAACCCGGGGGGGGGGGGGTTCTTTTTTTTTTTGGGGGGGGGGCCCGGGGGGGGTTTGGATATAAAAAAGGGGTGATATTTTATATGGGAAGGGAAATTTTTTTTAAATTTTTTAAAAAGGGGGGGGCCCCCCCAAAAAAAAAAAACCCCCCCCCCCCCCCCCACGTAGAAAAGCAGATTTACGCTGCTTTGATTAACACAATCCCTTTTGTTTCTTGGTTAAACGGTTCATTATTACAATCACTATTGTTGTTACTGGGGTTGTCAGTGAGGGTGTAGCTGTTTGTTTGCTTATTTGTTTTTGTTATACCGAGCAGAAGCAGAAGCAACAACGTTTACATGATGGACTACGAAGTAAGGTAATAAAATTATGGATCGATAAATGTCTGCTTAATGTATTACACAGAACGAAATTACTTCTAGTTTCGATTTTATCTCATTTTGTTCTGTCTTAAAAAGTTCTGATTTTGTTATAAATGCATTTGCAGCACTAATAAAAATAGAAATTTTCTCATCGGAAACAAGATGACGCGTTGGAAGTCAAGGTGTCATCTCAGTTCCGTTTGCTTTTGAGGTGCAATTGTAGGATTTCAGCAGGAATATTCTTTTAGCGAAGTACTTGAAATGGGGCAAGGTGTAATAAATTATGATAATTACTATATCATACGGGTCGGCTGAAAGAAAAAAAAAAGGGTTCAAACAGTTCTTCAGTAGGTCGTGTTTCAAACAAAATTTAACGTTGAAATGATAAACTGAGCAAAAGTTGTGTTTTTATCACTTGTTTTGAACTGCTCTTTTTGCGTCGGGAGAAAAAGAGAAAACTCTGCTTTTTTATAGCGTATCTTTTCTAGCCTTCAAGTTTGTTTTTTATCAGCGTCGAATATGCGCGACTGTTTGTTGTATTTTTATCCGCCATTCTTCTTAAATTGTACCCTTTTGATGATGCACGGTATTAACTTTTTCCTATATATTTTTTTTTTGGAAGAGCCGACAGTTCCTTTTAATTGAAATACGATTTGAGCAATCTCAAAGTAGATTATCTCATTGTTTTGCTAGAAAATAATCAAAATAATCCGCGTTCATGTCTGCTACAGTTAATTCGATCATCAGTAAATTAACTTTATCCTTGTAAAGCTAGGGCTCTTAAGCTACGAAGATATAGAGAAACAAAAACACGCCCGATCAGGTGAACAAGCCATAAATTCAGAGTAGGAGAGCAATGCGACTTACCTTCAAAGTGGTTAAAAGAGATCAAAGCAGCACAAATCAGTTGAAAAACTGTTGACGGAGTCATGGTTTTTTTATGCTCTTTCTTTTTAGCCCGTTCCCTTGCTATTTTACCGCGTCTAACAACGGCGTTGCTTTTAAGCGGGTTTTTGTTATTACACGAATTGTTTGTCTTTTACAATTATGATTGACAGATAAAGTAATTAGAAATATTTGGAGTTTGGCCGATCATCTCGTTAAGAAGTCAACATTTCTTGAAACCAAAACAGTATCGTTACATTTTGAAATATTCCCTTTATCTCACTGTTTAATGGTCGCTTTATTCTATCATGAAATGTGGAAATATTTATTCTTTTGAAAGCTCTGTATTTTGGTTTTAGTTCAACCAATTTTTTTTGAATGAAACTAGTAAGAGTCGTCATATGTCAATATATGCCTAGGGTTCATTGTAGCTTGTGAAATATGTTGACTTTCTTTGATTAAATAACGCGGTCATTTTTTGACAAGTATGTACTAAAATCAATTAACGATGCTCGTTTAGCATTATCTCAAAGAAAAAAGTCATGAATGTTTGATTTTGTAATGAATACCTGAAACCGGCATGTTTATACCAACGCCGGTCAAATTTCCAATTTTGGACGTAACAGGGACTGTTTTCCAAGTTCGAAAACGGCAAATTTTATTTCATTGTCAATTGCTTTTAACGTTATTGCTAGTTTTGTTAACTGAAAAGTCATAAACTACATTTTTATGAAGCACGGAAGTGATTCGATTTATTTCCACTTGTGAATCACTTGAAAGAGCCACCTTATGACACAAAAGAGAGTTGATTATTTGCCGTATAGCCAAACTTTCCCACCAGCGCTAGCGTAGAACGTCCACCATTTAGATTAGACTAAATCTAAAACTTTTTACTACCACAGCAATAAGGTTTTTTTTTTTATTAATCTTTGATCAACGACTCAATTTCAGGTAGTAGCTGTATGATCCCTAAAATAATCCGCGATGTTTTCATATTATGTCACAATCGTAGATAGCATTGATATCATTTATTAAAAGAGAATTCGATGATTCAGTTTTGAGTTTTATAGTTGAAGTCTAAAAACAAAAGCGAGACTGATGTACTTAGAAGTTGTAAAGCTCGAAAAAAACGAAACGCATTGCGGTACTTTCAGTTGTCATTAATAAAACATTGACGTTGCGAGTGGGAAAGATGAGTCAATCGTGAGTTCACTATGTCATCAAACATTGAAAAAGAACGATGTTTGTTTACTGATATTATGGAAATTTAGTAGTTCGCTTTGGCCTGTGCTATTACGTTAGTCCATTTTATTCAGGTAGCGGCGGTATCATCAGGCTTCTTCTAGTAGTACCTACGTTGATTCGAACGCGATTTTCAGTAAACGAAATATATCCTATGCTTTAGTGCATCGATGCTTTGGCAAAAATAAATAGAGAGATTAAGCTTGACGTTATATGGCAAACGGCAAACGCAAGCTGGCTTTTCATTTTGCTACCTTTTTATCAAATTATTAAATCAATCCATTATAAATAAGGGAAACATTACACATTCACTCCATAACAGACAAAAAACTACTCATTTCCACGTACGAATGCCAAACGGTAGACGGCAGAAGTTGCGTTTTTGCCGTTCGCGGGAAAATAAACGTCACGCTTAACCTCTCTAAAAAGCAAAGAAGCCGCTCGTAAAAGTGTGAAGGCAATTTACTTAGTTGTGAAATAGAAGTTAGTTGCACATAGCAACGGTATATAATAAAATTTCCTAAACATAAGAACAGCATCAACCACCAGAAGAGTCACGGCATAACTAGAACGGGAAGTTTTGGCTAAAACAGCACTTGCGTAATTCATATATATTCCTCAAAAGATCATTCGACTTTAGAATAAAATTAATATTCTCTATTGTCAAATTGTAAAAGCGAGGCTTCGCTATTTAATATTAACTAACGACTTCCTCTATATTTTGCTGCTGTTTTTTTTTTATTCGTTATAAGGGACGAGCCGGGCTGGCCCGGTTACCCGTGACTGGTACGGTTAGCTGGGATGACTTCCAGCCCGTTAATATAATGAGCCGAGCCAGCTCGGGATGGATTAGGTTTGGCACGAACGGAGGGTTAAATTTAGCACGAATGATTTTGGCGCGACGAATGAGTCAGATGATGTTGATGCCAGAAAAATTTCAGTAATGCTGGCCCGGTAAGCCGGCCGGGCTGGCACGGTGAACATCACGGTTACAAGGGAATTTTCATTCCGGCTTCGTGATACCGGGATCTTAGCAAACCGGGCTGGCCGGGTTGTCTTGTAATTGACAAGATCTCGACAAAAACCGAACCAACGGGGCTCTTGTAATGCCCGAAACAAGGAGCCATCAAATTTTATGCTATGAAAAGGGATATTTAAGTTCTCACAGAATGCCAGTTGCTTCAGTTTAAGAATAAAAAAGTACATATATCTAGTAGGCAAAGTTTAGAGTATTTTTTTAATCTTCTTCGTGCTTTCCTTGAAATTACATTTCGTGTAGTTTAGCACAAATTACTTAGAGTTGGAAGAATCAAACGGGTAATTACCGCTAGAAACACACTGTTCAATTTACACGCGAAATGTACCATATTTCAAAAAAAAAAAAAACTTCCAGTCTAGGAATATGCCGCGCGCTTATTCTTTGTTTTCGTTAATTTTGTTCGATTCAAGTGGAGCAGGCCTGACAGTGTTTACCGAATAATACGTGGATCGATGTGCTCAATTTTCACACAGAGCATATTTCACACTTTATTTGACTATTCCTTATAAATGAAAAACAAACAGGCGGTTGTGATTGTGAAAAACATGTTTACACCTAGTTGTCATCAAAACATTGCTCGTGTAATTACTTTTAAGGGACGAGAAAAAATTCCATCGAAAATGAAAAGCGACTTTACTCCACCCTCTAAAAGAGACCGTATTAAGCTGAGCCCAAAAACAATGCGATAAAAACTTATCAAACCTATACAAGAATCAATTAGGTTTTTTTCAATTAAATTTTACTAAAACGTCGACCAACTCAAAATTCAACTTAGATAACCGCCGACAGTTTTTGTGACCATTTCTTTTCGTACTAACGACTCGATTAGGCACTAAATTTTGGGAAACGAGCTGAAATTACCCTGGCCTTCGAGGGAGATAACATTTTGGACCATGTTATGACAAGTAAAAATGTAATATAACTCACAAAAAAAATTGGATTTTACTTAAGATCTGTTGCAGTGGGAGTTTTATCGGTACAAGTGCACAATAACTGTTTTTTTTAACTCTCGCTCCTTAATGACAGATATTAAAACCCCAGAGATACAAACTTTTTTAAAACGAACTTTTTAAATTGAGAAATGTCACAAAATTTAAAAACTGGGCAGTCCATTTCTGAAAAAAAAAAGACCAGCTATTTTCCCCATTGTATATATTGAACATTAGATGTAAACGTGTTTAAATTGAGACTCGTCAATAGAAACTCTAGGTAGTTGATATTGGGACTGAAAAAGGCAAGACAACAATTTTAATGATGCATTTTTCACATTCTGCAATAAAGTGAATTTGTTAAATGTTATTCAGTACCGAAAAATGTAGCATGAACCATCCGAAGCTTTGATCCCGTTGTCACCTGCCAGCCAGATAAAGTACTGCTATCACAATAACAAATAAACGAGATAATTCTTCGGTTCTTGCACTTGGACACAAGCATTTTAAAAGTACAGTTTTATCATCAGATTAAAGGAAAACTTAAAGTAATAGTTTTGTTAGAAAAGAAGAAAAGTATACATCATTAACTAAATCTTAGTACACTGGGAGTACACTGACTTGTACAAATAACACAAATCTGGTTTTCAGTTTCGTCGCAAAAATAGTTAAAATTTTCTTATTTTTAGTCCACTGCTTTGGAATTTCCTTTTTGGAATCCCCTGTAACCAAGTTGAAGTAGGTTTACAACGTGTAACGTCTTAATACCCCTCTGAGAAGTATTTACTTTGTTTGAAACCTCCTCCGTCAAAGAAGTACCTGACCATTACTACGCTACGCGCCTTTAGGAAAATATTTCTTTTACAGCGCTTACGTGTTTAACGTGAAAAAGCTTTGTTAAAAAAACGGGATAATTTTTTGGTCTAGTTCACGTTTGAGCACGAGCATTTGAGTTAAGTTTTATCAGGAGAGAAGAAGAAAACGTCAAGTGACAGTCTTGGTAGAAAAAAGAAGAAACATTACCACGCTAAGCGCCCTAAGGTAAATGTTTTTTTTTATTATTTTTTTTTTTTTTCTACAGCGCATACGCGTTTAATGACTCTGCACGTAAGTTGATAGTTTTCGAAACGTTTCCTAGCCGACCTTCTGAATAACAATCCACGCAATATGGTTAAATTCTGGGTTTCACGAATTGGAAAATTTAAACAATCAGTTATTTCATGATAATTGTTATATCCTAATTTTGTCAATTTTCTTTAGCAACACGTGTTTAATTAGCTTCTTCTGCATTTATTTGTCTTCCATTTTAAGTGTATACAAGAATATAAATTATGTTTGTGTTCAATAAACAAAGAAAAGTATGTTGTCTTTTAGGGTAATTACTATTTTAGCCCACTAAAGTTGAACTGTTTTAAGGGTTGAAACGCTATTTGTCGTGCGAAGTTAACAAAAATAGAGAATTGATTATAGAAAGTACATGTATTCATGGAAGTCTTTTACTAAGCTTATATCGTTGTTTTATGAATTTAGATGTATTACGTGAAAGTAACTGGAGTGACCAACCATTTGATTTCCTTAGTACAAGCGCCTATCTTGTTAAGAAAAAAATTGACTTCACTTTTCTAATGGTTATATACTATCAATCAAACTTGTGAGATAATGGAAACATTAAAACCGTCTCTTTATTCTATTTAAACAGGAAACTTAGAAAGTCTGTAGTGATTTTAATTTTTCGAAAGATTGTGTGTAACGTTAGCAAACAGGATTAAAAAGTAATCTTTTAAAATCTGATGGGTTTGCCAAAACGAAAATCAGTTTTGTTAGATCCTGACATCTGTAAGACACGTTAATTAATCTAACCGACTGGGAAAGGAAGGTAGACCATTACCTTTAGTGCTTCGATAATTGCTCTTTAAACACCGTACATGTAATAAACATGAATGTGCATAAAAAAATGTGCTACATGTCGGAAAAGTATTTTACAGTTAAAACATTTGTTGCTCCAAATACGAAGCTTTAATTCCCCAGTGGTGCTAATTTTACCAGCAAGATAGTTTTTTCCTTTTCAACTTTGGTGTAAACGTCTTTAAGGAACATGGAAAAGAGCATAGATAAACAGCAGTTAAAATGTTTAGGAATACTTTGTACGCGTCCGAACTTAAGCAAACATTAATTAAAATAAATTGTTAAAAAGTAACCTTTTAAAATCTGATGGATTTGCCCGAAAAATCGTTTTTGTTCGACACTGACATCTGAAAGACACACGTTAATAAATCTAACCGGCAGAAAAAAGAAGATGGACCATTACTTTTAGCGCCTCTACAATTGCTCTTTAAACACCTTACAGGTGATAAAAGTGAATGTGAATAAATGTGCTACATCGGGAAAGTCTTTTACAGTTGAAACTACTGTTGCTCGAAAGATGAAGCTTTCCCCAGTCGTGGTAATTCTATCAGCTTTTCTTGCACTCTCAAAAGGTAAAATGTTTCTTATCAAATAAGGTGTTTAACGCTATTCAACATTTTGCAGTAAGACTTCGTGTGGAGAGCCGAGCACCATTCACAAAATTCTAGTTCTCAATTAACTTGAATTTTTATTTAAAATAGAATGAATCGAGGTTCGTTTGTTATGTTTGAGACTTCAAAAAAAATCTCAGTCACTAAACAGCAGCTTCTACCAAAGACAACTCTTGTTTTATTGGCTTTGAGGGTCATTTGTTAAGGAGTGCAACTGTCTTCTGAAAGGCTTTAGTATTGAAAAGAAAGAAAAGAAAAAGAAGGCTAAAATTATACAGCTTTTGTTGATCCTATCTTGGTTCTCAGTTTGTCTTATTATTTATAATAACCAGGCCTCCAAACTGAAAATGTTTATTGAAAAGTAAGAATCGGATCTCGAAGTTTCTTTTAATTCACTTCAGTAGTGGAAAATGGAAAATCCGAAGCACATAAGCTAAAATGAAACTTATACAATCAGCAATTAAGTAAAGTAAGTCAGAAAATCGTTCTTTTGCCAAATTTATCATAAAAAAGAAACAAAATCACTAAGGAAATCTGAATTTATCCTTTAAGGTTGTGGCAGACGTCACTTCACCTCTCGCGTCGTTGGCGGAGAGAATGCACCTAAACATTCCTGGCCATGGCAGATCTCACTGCGAATGCGTATCGAGGGCCAGCTGAGGCACATCTGTGGCGGTTCCCTGATCGGTGACCAGTGGGTGGTGACAGCGGCGCATTGTGTCGTGAATGAACAGGACCAACCAAGCAGTCCTGATATGTTTACTGTTGTAGTTGGTAAGAAAATGATTCCCAGCCTTGATAACCTACAGTTTAACGACGATGACGACGACAACGACGACGATAACAACAAAAACATTACGACAACTAGTTAACTTTATTTTCATGAACATAAATTCAAGCAGCATTGTATACAAAATTATTAACTTTGTAATTGCAACACACTAAAATATCACTTACAAAACGAATACTTAACTGCTTAACTTAAAAACCCACATTACAGTTGCATACACAAGTTAAACTTGTTACATTATTACTTACAATACCAAAACATGATTACTTATGCCCCCAATACTAGTAAAGAATACAATTTAGCAAGTTAATTTAAACGTAAAAATGTGCAAATTAATAAAAAAAAACTTTTAGAGAAGTTCGGCCGATTCATCTACCTAATGCTTTTTATTGTTCACTGGTAGATACTTGTATTTACTTGGTATTTGCGGTGTAATCATTTCGATGGAAAACGCCTCCTAACTTAAGAGTGTGAATCAGTCAGAAGAAAATTAATCTTAATACAAACTGGGTTTTTGTGCGATTTCTGATTTAGTAAAACGCTATATTTTATCCGAGTAAGATAACACATAAAATAATTACAATTAAATATAAAATAATGGAAGCTTTAAAAAAGTTCCATTAGTTAAATAACACTATTTGAAAAAATTAAAATAATCGCCGCTCTTTTAACTCCAAAACTTGAATGCATGATAGAGAAACTGCACTATATCAGTAAAGCATACTAATATATTATTTTTTACCTGTGTAGGTGCACACGAGCGACTTGGCACAACCGATGTACAGCAAGCGATAAAAGTGGAAAAGCTCTTTGCTCATAAGAGCTTTAGCATGCAACACCTGAGAAATGATATCGCCCTTTTGAAACTAAGCACACCGGCAAAGCTTAGCGACAAAGTAAATACTGTTTGCCTTCCAACCCATGGATCGAGAATTCCTGACGGGCACAAATGCTATATAACAGGTACGGTGCTCAGGCATATTTATAGCTTGTGGTTAGCGTTCCATATCAATATATCAATAATCACAAATTGTTATCTTTTTATTTAGAAACTTAGGTATCCCTAGTGGGTTCTCGCCTTTTTTATATATAGAAAAAACATCTGATATGCTTCTGGACGCAATTTTAATCAATGCTTTAGAAGGTTAGAGTACCTGCTGTGATACCAAATTTAGTGTAAATTAGCAGTGTCTCACCTGTTTGGTCCGAGATTGTGGTTTGCACTTTGCATAAGCACAAGCAAAAGCATGAACACGAATAGCAAACGCACCGCATTAACTTTATGCCGTCAATACAAGGCCTGAGCGAAAATCATAAACGCGAGAAACTATTGTTCGTTCTTATTGCTCATTCTTATTTATTATTGTGCTCATTCTTCTGAGGTCAGGTTCCTTTGTCTTACACATTTATTTTCTTGCCAAATTTTGTCTAGGATGGGGGTTAACAGAAGGTGGCGGTAACGTGGCAGACATCTTGCAACAAGCGATGCTTCCCGTACAGAACCCCGACACATGTTCTAACGTGAACAGCCCTCTGGGACCAGTTGACGAGGCCACTATGATCTGTGGAGGAAGTGGCCAAGCCAACCAGGCCGGTGGTTGCCAAGGAGACAGTGGTGGGCCGTACGTATGCGAGGAGAGCGGAAAGTGGGTTCTGCGAGGGGCTGTGAGCTGGGGACATGGCATGTGCATCACTGAACACTTCACGGTCTTTTCACGAGTCAGTTCCTTCAGGAACTGGATCGACAACAAGATGGCAGGTGAAAGTGAGTATCAAGCAAGCATCTGAATAGTGTGACCACTTTCAAGTTCGGTCATTATACAATTGAAAGCCGGCTTCAGCTTCTAGTTGACATTTGATTGGATAAAAAATGTAAAATGTGAAATAATTAACAGTGATCACTGTACTCTTGTGGACTCCTTGTTCTAATATATTAAGATTGCTGTCCGACATTTAATGTTGTCTGATCAACATCGTAAAATTGTGGACAATTCAAATAGTATAATGTATTTTGAGCCGGAAAATGTACACGTAGAATCTGTGTAGCTTTAATTCCCTAAAAGTAAATTTAATTTTAATAACCTCCACAATGTTTTCGTCTTAAAGTTGTCAGCGATCGATCTGGGCGATCCGTTGCTCTAAAAAGAGTTTAATCATCATACGCATGGCAGATTCTGCAAAAGAATGACCGCGAGACATTGGACTTAAGTTGACTTTGTCCCTATTTTAACAAACTAGAAACTTCCCTTGGCTAATAACAAACATTTTGTATTTTTTTCTTTCATTTCTCTAGTTACCAACCATTATTTTGACCTCGT
Source organism: Oculina patagonica (assembly GCF_052425735.1). Classification (NCBI taxonomy): domain Eukaryota; kingdom Metazoa; phylum Cnidaria; class Anthozoa; order Scleractinia; family Oculinidae; genus Oculina; species Oculina patagonica. Next base: position 29,339,207 of record NC_135763.1, read on the forward strand.
TACCTCTTTGCGCCATGGGACGCATAAGGCCTCGTAATTTCTTACCAGTTTTATACCAAATATTACACTAAACCTTCATTGGCGCTCTCAAAGCACCGCTCTGTATACGAATTTTAAAGACAATGTATGGGAATGCGGGAAGTACACTCCAAATGCTATTTTTGAAAATAAATTTCAATTGAAGTGACTTCCTTTTTTTTATTGGGCCAGCTTTAAGCCAATAAGGTGATTTATACCTTCTTGGGTTTTACTCCCATTTTGCATACGTTGTCTTGACAATTTAGATACAGAGCTCTGGCCGCCTGTTCCTATTCTTCCGGGCCTGGGTGGGAGTGCTTGAATGTCAGTTATCAATTAAATTTAGCCATTTCTATACATTTTGGCCCATTTCTCAGCTACCAATGAATTTTGCAGCTTTCAGATCTTAGCTATCAAGTAAAAACGCGCAATTTATCAGCTGACAGTGAACAATTTTGACCAATTTTCACTTATCCCTGATAAACCCCGTGCAGACCCTCATTCTTGTAACGCATTTTATTTACAACTCTTTGACATCTCTTCTTCTTAATTTTACTTTCAGCTGGTGAAGGAAGTGGGGCAGGTTAGTATATTTGGTGACACTACTTTGAAGTTTTTTTTTGTTGTTGATGTTGTTTACGAATTTTAGTATTTCCGTGAAAACGGACACATAAATTTTTAAAACCACGAACGATATCAATCGGTTGATATTTTCTTTGTTTGCAGCTCTGGAGTAAAGACACTGCCTTCTTGGTGCTTCAACAAAGAAAAAAATGGCATGATGCAATGATTCACTGTAGCGTTATAGAATGAATAAATACGGAAGATGCATTGACGTCAGTGTTGTTTGAATTGATACTTTCCATTTAGCTTTATTAAAATACTGTCACTGGCTTATCTTTCCGAAATGGAAAAGTCATGAAAAGCAGCAAGAGAACTTAGGTATGCTCTATTGATACGAGTGGCAACAATGATATAAAGTGTTACAAAACCTCAAAATCACCGTCTATTTAGCCCTGTCGTTTCCCAGTCGTGCTCTGAAGTAAAAAAAACCCAACAATAAAACAATTAAAGATAACAAAAAATGGGCCGAAGAAAAAAAAAAGGGGAGGGGCCGAAGTAAAACGGAGAGCTTTGATTACTGCGAATAGAAGTCGAGGAAACAGTGAGGGTTACCCACTTCACTGTGCAGCGCCCGCGCAGCAAGCAGCAATAATTTCTGCGTAGCGGGTAGGGGTGCTGGTTGTGGTAGTGGTGGTGGTGGGGGAGAGGGGTATTTAGGGGGTTATACACGAATAAGTAAGTGTCAACCAGCTTGGGGTATCTGTGGGCATGCTCCCAAGGAAAACCGGCAAATGCATTTAAAATTAAGAAAACCGAACGTTCAGGGCTTAAAATATGGTCAGGCACCGTACGTTTTGGAAAATGTTAAAAAAAATGTTGATGTTTCTACATTTAATATGTCAATGTCGAATTATCTAAGGCTACTTCAGGATTACATTTATTACTAAAATTCTCTTCTGAGGGGCGAGCATACCTTTCAAGGAAAAGGCGTGTTCATTGTCGAATTTAGTTGCTAAAGGTACGATTTCATTTTCATTTTTGGAACAGTGAACTTGAAAATGTCTTTTCTCTTTTTATTCATTCTGGCATCTCTGTAAATACTGGTACTTCAACATGATGAGGAAGGTTTGTGTCTTGATGTGGTCAATGGGTAGTTTTATCGAAAGTTTCGTGGAGCAGCCACGAAATGGCATTTCGTTATTGCAACATTTTATCTTTTTAAGCAATAAGTTTGCAACAATATTTAGCCGAATAAATTTAAAAAAATCAGAAATATCTTGCCGTCCCATCCAGGGGGGAGTAGAAATACCCCTCGCGCTTAATGCTACGGAAACAGGGAAAAGCTCCGTGCTGATTGGCCGCTAGGCTCGCATGCAGACTTAACCTACCACACTTATAATAAGATATTTCAACGTTACATATGCCACATTCGTATCACATTAAAAATAAGATGTTCTATCGAGAGTGACCGTACTCCAGCATTTTAGCAGAGTCATTTTACTTACTTTGCACAGACAAAAGTTGATGTAAACTTGAACAAACTTGGTTTTGATTTTATGAAATGAATATATGAAATTCATATATTTGTACTGCGGATATACATTTTAAGCAAATGAAAGATCATCACAGTAATGAACTCAACTAAAGCAGTCAAGAAAAGCAAGCCTGAAAAATCAGGCTTGAACGGGAATCGAACCCAAGCCCTCTGCGATACTAGTGCAGCGCTCTAACCAACTGAGCTATCAAGCCAACTGGGAGCTGGTCACTTGCGAGTTCGTATCCTCATGATACCCGTGGACGGAGAAGATATGAAATGAATCTATAAAATTCATATATTTGTACTGTGGATATACATTGTAAGCAAATGAAAGATCATCGCAGTTGTGTACTCAACTTGAGTTGAGTTCATTACTGCGATGATCTTTCATTTGCTTAAATTTGGTTTTGGTTTTGTCAAAGAAAAAAAATATGAATCACAACATCTTTTTCTTGTTTTAATCCACTTTAAAGTTTACGGCATTCGATGTTTTGTGTTCTTCTTAGATGCATTTATATAAGTACTGGCATGATTCCGAGTGCAATTTGGGATAAATCAGCACGAGTAAGTTTTTCAAAGTCAATCGAAATTGCAGGAGCCCGTAGGGAAAAATCAATTTGTAGTCTTTAAAAAAAATTTTAGGTCCCGATTTATCCCAAATTTTACGAGAAAAACCATGTGATAACTTGTTAAATCCAGATGTCACTATGGAATTTTAGCGCCCTCTTTCATTCATTATCACGTGCTTTTATCATCATTCGGTTATATATATATAAATGGGCTTAAATGCACCACTTCAATTCATGCTTGTTATCTTCCTTCTTTACAAGCTGTAGCGAAAGAAAATCCTCGATTTGTAACTTTCGGTAGTTTCGTAAAGCCTCTCTTGTGCTGCACAAACGTCAAAGTGCTAGTACTATAGTTTATAAAATTATAATTTTCGTTAAATCGGTCAAACGTGGCATGAATAGATACGTTGTTGCGCACTTTTTGCTCTCTCAAACCCTCCGACGGCGGCCGTTATTTTGTTTTGGTGTTTTTCCCTGCGACTCCCCACCGCCAGCCAAATAGTTTTGTACTTCATTTTCCATTTGGCTGGCATCTCATTCAATGGGGACAAGAAAGTCTTAGCTGCTTTATGCTATAGTATTAAGAAAAAAGCTTTGGCAATGGGACCCTTTGGCTTAATGCAATCTTAAGCTCCATGTTTTTGTCAAGGTGAAATCTTGTACAATCCTTAAGATCAATGAAGCCAGGTGGATCATTAAAGTGGACTTAGCTCCACCCAAGGGGCATGTGAGAAATTTCCATCGACCGTGCTGTGTATATTGGGGAGACTGGCAGCAGGATGCAGACCGTTTCAGGGAACACCGTAGGGATGTGATCAACGGCAGGAATGTCCTTCCTGTACCTGCACATTTTAACCATCTGGATCCTGCCTCGTCCCCAGGCGCCGATTGGCCGGACGTTGAGGCGGTAAGGCGGGAAAACAGGGAGCGCGGGGATTGATGGTTAGGGAGCGAGCCGCGGAGCGCCTGGCAGATCTTGCATTCAATATGGCGGACCAAAATGTCATCAACCCTGAAATGTGTATTAAAAACAGCAAAAGAGCCGTCTATTTAGCATTTTTACAGCACAGAGCGCCTTGGACACATCTTTTATGAAAAATATTCTTATTAAGACGACGGACTTCACCACCATTTTCGCACGCTTCATGTCCCAGCTCAGCTTGAGAAGAGCCAGGAGGAGCATACGAGGCACTCTGTGAAGTTAAAAAAGCTTTAAATCCTTTACGGCAAAGAGACGTTGAAATGTCTAATGACATTTTCCGAACTCCAAGAGAGACAGGTACTCATTTCCGTTTATCGAAGTTGTCTTGTAAATCCGAGTGTAAATGACAAGAAAATTAGTTATCCTTTCCATTGTTTTGTGTAGAATTTTTTTCGTAGAGCCCGAGAGTTAGTTGCCTTTTAGTTATTCCATGGACGCTCATTTAAGCCAGACGCGACAAAAATAATGCAACAACAGTATGAATCCATCGATACAAATAACAATTCATCTGTCTTTGGGATGTCATTTCTACTATCTCTGGTTTACTTCAATTAAATGTTAATTATCTGCTTATCAGTAATCAAGCACAACCTTTGATAGTTGTTTTATTAATTGAAAATAAAAATTACATTAAAAATGTTTGATATCATAACTGTAATTTTTTTCAATGCAATTTTTTTTATTGATTGCCAGTAGGTGACTTTTTTCCCATTAAACTACAATTTATTAAGGATAAATACACATTTTTTTTGTTAAGCATTGTGGCAGTGAGTCTGCCATTTATGCTGTGAATGCAACTGAGGCAACTAAATTGTTTGGAATGTACCCTATGCCATGCCATGCAGGCTTTTAATTTGGGGGCAGGTGCAGAGAGCATTTCTGATGAATGTGACACTGTTTCCATGAAGTTTTTAGAATGGTTCATGTGCGGTATATGATTTAAGATCATCTTGAAATCTTGCTTTGTAAAAATGGAAAGATAATTTTTCTCATAAATATTTATGTATTAATATGCAAGGCTAGCATCTTTGGACATCCAAGGCCCACCATCATTCTATTCTAAATAACTCTAGTAACAAACCCCTCTTAATTTTTTATCACTCTCCTGTAATTCTTTACAAATTTAAAATAGTACATGTATTTGTAAAATTCTTTACTTTTTTAGCAACTGAAAAGAAATGTTTACTTTGTGCTTGCAAATTTGGTGTCTAAAGGCCTTTGTTATGCTCCCACTGACTTGATATTAACTAATTACAAAAGGAGCTGGGGTGAACTGTACATGGAGGGTTGAAGAGGGTAGTAAATCACTTTAGAAAATCAATCAAGTTAATTTTCAGGAGAAGGCTAACTATTATGTCCAGATCATAATCAGATGAAGGGCACCACCAAGGAAATTGTCGTACAAACAGTAATCCTCAGATTATCTCATGCACAACTTATTTAAATTCACAGTAGGTTAAGGCCATGCAGGTAAAACCCTCCTGGCTAGATAACTTTTGCAAATTGAAGGGAAATGTCTGAATGGTTTTGCAAAATCAGTACTACTAAAAATATTTTTAAAAATGTAAAAAGGTATCTTTTTCTCTTACAACAGCTGTTGTCATGTGTATAAAGCAGCAGGGTAGGCAAAGCACACATTCAACATTTAAAGTGTTTTAATTGTTTTCCAAGACTGCTAGAGGCAGTGGGCTATTAGCAGACTGGGGAAAAAGTGGCAACTCCAGGTTTGCCGGTTTATTTATTTTAATCAAATTGAATATGGTTAGCCAGGAGTTGCCATGTTCACATCAAATGCATTTAAGAGTCAGTAACAAACTCTTTGATGTAAAATTGCCTGGCATCTCAATTTATTTTCCTACACTATCTCAGCCATAAACTCTTGGGCCGGCAAAAATGATTTAAGTTTTGCTGTCTGTCATAGTCCAGTGTTTTGTTACCCTTAGGAATAAAGTTTTGCCACACATTCTCTAAAAACACCTACTTAAAAAACACTCCCTGTGACACTACAACTAGAAAAAACTATATTTTTTTTGTTACAAGTTTGTCAAAGTCTTATCCTGCTTAAATCCTCCAAAAGAGTGACCAAAACCTTATTTCTCCTTACAGTATCAATGCATTATCAAGCAGTACAGTGACGAGAAACACACAAATTAATCAGCGGAGAGTAATTTCGATATTAACACTTGAATCAGTAAAAAGAAATTTTGAGTAGGATCTGCCTCCTCTGGTCACTAACACATTAAGTGCTGAAATAAACAGAACTACGCAAAGTTGAAATTTCAATAATTGTACTTTCTGTCAAGAAAGGTAAATTATGAGGTTAACCTAGCTAGAATTAAATATCAGCACACATTATAATTGTTTATGTGTCATGTTCTCATAAGATCTCCTACGTTGGACAACATTAATTTGATAAAACACTTGTTAGCACTTGAACGGCTCTCTCTGGAGCGCTGCTTATAGACTTTATAGCTGAAGTTTAACGGCCAAGAGGTACAAATAAAAGTATACCGAAATGTAAGGAAGCTAAGCACTGCTCAGAAACGAAACAAACCAGCTCTGGCATCGATTGAAGCGAAACTTACCCTCAGTTCGAAGCTTATAAAGAAATTTAATTTTCTAACGACGGCAGATATTCTTTACCCTCCGCCATTGACGATCTTCTCGCAATCAAAGTGGGATTTTCTCTGTTCAATCTTCTGCTCAGATTTCATATCATTTCTCCGGATAAATCGCTGATTTTGAGCTAGATTTCCCGCCAACATTAGATTAAAGCAAGGGGACCCCCGCTTTGCTGAAACCAGCCTCAGTGAACGCTGAAAAGAATCGGCTCGATAGAGAAACGAAAACGATCCGAAAGGCCGTCAAAATCCCCATGTTGACAGTACTAACTTCCACGTAGCTCCCAGTGTTGATTTCTTGACCGTTAAACTTGTTAAAAGCGCTAAAACGCCTTTTGACGAGAAACCGAACATTTTTGCCAAGAAACTGAACAGGATCTGCCAGGCGTCCGCTTCCCCGTCCGCATCAGGCCCAGAACGCCAAGCGAACCGTGCACGTCAGTCCCACAACACCAAGCGAACCGTGCACGACCAAGGACGAGGACGCCTGGGGACGAGGCAGATCTGGATCACTCCCTGCAGGATATGGAGGTCGCTGTCCCGTGAAGGCAGGCCTGGTTAACCAACACCACCGAAAGAAACAGGGAGAGCCACGACTTCAGCTTCACGTGAATTGACTTCTTTGTCTTATCGCGGCAACGTTCGCTTATGCAACGAACTTTTTAACGGTAAAACAGTTTTGTCCCCTGAAGAAGGCAGCATTGCTGAAACGTCGGAAAAATTATTTTGACTACAACGTGGTATTTACCTATTTTGTCGTTCATGGACTTAGCTCCTGTAACATGAAGTGACTAGGAGAAGTTACGTTGGGTTTGGAGTCAAACGTTCCCACCAACATATTGAAAGTCCACCGTCTAAATTAGACTAAAATTTCTAATTTCTACTACCATAGCAAAAACGTTTGATTTTTCTTTGATCTGATGAAGAAATCTCTGGTAGTACCGGAACGATCACTAATCCATCAAGAGGAACAGGCCCTGCAATATCACTGACACAGCTCACACAGGGCATATTTTACCATTTATTTTACATTGCCGTATAAATTAAAAACTAAAAGTCGCGATTATGAAAAGCATGTTAAAACTTAGTTGTCAAAAATACACTACTCGCATAATTTAGTTTATGGCGCGAACGAAATTCAATCAAAAACGAAAAGTGACTTCGCACCACCCTTCTAAAACGCACCTTAGGCAAAACCCGATAAAATTTTAAATTGAATCTCACAAAAAAAATCGACCAACGTTGCAATCGAAATCTACCCAGTATCAGCCAAGATAACCACCGAGAGTATATATGACTGTTTGTTTTCGTACTAACCAGCTAACGACCACATTAGGCAATCTTGAGAAACGTTTTAATGTATCTCTATTTTCGATTGCGATATACCCTTCGAGGGGGATTACATTTAAGACATTTTACGGAAAATAAAAATGTAGCTGACAAGAAAATTTTTTATATCGTTCACGATCTGTCGCAATGAATGGACGTTTTATCGGTACGAGTGACGGTGTAACATACTAGAGAACGCTACTAATACTGCTTCTTTTCATCTTAAATTTCGCTTCTCAGTCACTATTATGAAAAACGCAGGGATACATCAATTAAAATAAACTTGTTTAAATTAAAAAAAAATGCGCTTAGCATCTCTAAAGACGAAAGGAAAGTCATTGCTTTACGTGGTATGTATTTAACTCTTTGCCGCATGTTTTTGGCGTAAAAAATAACATGAACTGGAATAATCCAGATCTATATAATTCCCGTTGTACATTTTTCACATCCTTCAAAGAAGAAATTTGCTTACCGCATGTCAAGGGTTTAAACATAAGCTTTAATCTCGTCGTCACTTGCCAGCAAGATAATGTACTGTTATCACAATGAGAAACGAGACGATCCTTCGGTCTAGCTTGAGTTAAAACATAAGATTTTAAGTACAGATCTATAACGAGAGTAAAAGAAGTTAAAATAATTGTCTTGATAGAGAAAAAAAAAAGAAAAAAAGAGCAGAAAAAGGTGGATACTCATTAACGAAATAGGAATGGGCCGGAAAGGATTGTACAGAATTCTCGCAAAATTGGTTTTGCTTCATCAAAAAAAAAAACATTTAAATAGCCTAGATAATCCCTCCATTTTTAAGCTAGGAAGTGGCACTTTTACACGGTTTGATGGCTGATGTGCTATCGAGATGTATTAACTTTCATTGAAACCTCCTCCGTCAAAGAACTATTTGACCATTTAAGTAAATACTCTTTGTGCGGTGCATACACTTTTAATGTGAATGAAGATTGAAATGGCTCTGCAAGTGCGTTTGTAACTTTTTGTAACATTTTCTGGCCGTCCTTCTAAATAACAACCCACACAAAATTGTTAAATTCTGAGTTTAATGGAAATCTTACCCAAACGCTAATTTCGTGACAATTTTGATACCTTAAATATAACTTTGACAATTTCTTTTAACAAAACCTGCTTGGTCAGTTTCTTCTACTTTTCTTGTGTAGAAAAATAAATATAAATTAGTGTTTGCGTGCATGTTCAGGTAACAAAGCAAAGTCAGTTGTCTTTTTTTGTTTAACCTCCTCCATCAAAGAAGTATTTGGCAATTATCACGCTACACCTTTTTAAGTAAATGTTTTATTGCACAGCGCATACACGTTTCATGTGATTGAAGACTGAAATGGCTAGCTCTGCACGTGCGTATAAAATCATTTTTTGTAACATTTTTTGGACTTTCTTCTAAATAACAACACACGCAAAATGGTTGAATTCTGAGTTTAACGGAAAATTTTAGCAAACTCGCATTTCGTAATAATTTTAATATTTTTATTTTGTCAATGTTGTTTAGCAAAATTTGTTTGTTCAGCGTCACCTAGTTATATTCGTCTTTCATTTTGCATGTCTATATGAAACTAAATATTAAAAGCTTTTGCATGCGTGTTCAGCTAACAAAGCAAAGTAAGTTGTCTTTCACAGTAATTACTGATTTAGAGCACTCTAGCTGCGCTATTTGAAGGGTTAGAACGCTATTTTTCGAGCGTCGACGTTGACAAATGTTTAAAGGAAGTGGTTAAGCAAATTTACTAGGTATTCATGGTAGTCTTTAACTAAGCTTATATTTCTTATTTCTGAAGGTAAAGTAACATATGCATTCATTCAATTCACTGAAAAAAAGCCCATCTTGTTTAGAAAAAAAAATTTAAATCATTTCAGTCCTTATTAAACTATTAGTCAACCTCGTCAGATAATGGACACATTTGAACGGACTCTTGAATTTATTTAAAAGAGGGACATGGACTATTTGCAGTTAAAATGTTTCAAAATAGTGCATGTAACTTTAGAAGACACAATTTAAAAGTAACGTTTTAAAATCTGATACCTGAAGTTTGCCCACCAAAAAATCAGTTTTGTTCAAAACTGACATAATAACACAACAGTCAATAAATCTAATCGACTGAGAAAGGAAGATGAACCATTGCTTTTAGTGTTTCAATAATTTTCATTTAAGCACCTTACAGGTGATAAACGTGTACGTGTACGTATTAACGTGCTACATCGGAAAAGTACTTAACAAATAAGCTTACTGTTGTTCCAAATATAAAACTTTCCCTGGTCGCAGTAACTCTGGAATTTTTAGCACTCTCCACAAATAGTTTTCTTGTTATTAAGTGAGAGTCAACGTCCTTTAAAAACATAAGAAAAGAAAAACGTAGAAAATCTCCAGCTATAATGTTTCGAAATAGTACATGTAACTTTAAAAAACATAATTTAAGAGTAACCTTTTAAATTCTAATGGGTTTACAAAAAAAGGAAACTGTTTTGTTCGACACCTGACATGTGAAAGACACAAGGTAATAAATCCAACTGACTCAGAAAGGAAGATGGACCATTACTTTAAGTGTTTCGATAATTGTCATTTAAACACCTTACAGGGGATAAACGTTAATGTTAATAAACGTGCTACCCCGAAAAAATACTTTACAGTTAGAACTACTGATGTTCCAAATATATGGGTTTGCTCGGTCGTGGTAATTCTAAAGGCATTCCTAGTAGTCTCCTAAGATAATATTTTTTTCTTATCTATTAAGGTGTTAACGTCCTTGAAGAACACAAAAAAGAACATACGAAATATTGCGTGTAACTTAAGCAAACATAATATATGCAACCGTCTAAAATCTGATGGTGACATCTAAGAGATACAAGTTTATAAATAAAAACGACTGGGAAATGAAGATGGACCAATACTTTTAGTTTAAGTGTTCCGATAATTGTCATTTAAACACCTTACAGGTGATAAAAAGGTATAATGCGTGTATAAATGTGTTACATTGGAAAAGCCCTTTACATTCAAAACAACTGATATTTCCTAAGATAGGTTCCCGGTGGTAGAATTCCGACAGCGTTCCTAGCACTGTCTTGAAATATATTTTTTTTTTCTTAAAACTAAGGTGTTAACACCCTGAACATAGAAAAAAAGGCAGAAAATCTGCAGTTTTAATATTTTAAAATATTGCGTGCTACTTAAGCAAACATAATTAAAGAATAACCTTTTAAAATATTATGGGTTTGCCAAAAAAGAGATCATTTTTGTTCAATGCTGACATCTAAAAGACACAAGTTAATAAATCTAAACGACTGGGAAAGGAAAATGGACTATTACATTGAGTACTCATATATTTTTCATTAAAACACTTTCCAGGTGATAAACGTGAATACGCGTATAATTATGCTATATTGGTACAGTACATTTACAGCTAAAACTACTGATGTTCCAAATATATAGGTTTCCGCTATGGTGGTAATTCTGATAGCATTCCCAGCACTTTCCTGGGATTTTTTCTTCTCAAATAAAGTGTTGACGTCTTTTAAGAACATTGAAAGAAGGTGGAAAATCTGCAGTTTTAATTTTTCGAAATATTGCGTGCTACTTAAGCAAACATAATTACAAAGTAACCTTTTAAAACCTTAAGTGTTTGTGTTTGTCACTCTTTGCGATGCTAACATCTAAAGGACACAAATAAATAAATCTAACTTACGTGGAAAGGAAGATAGGACACTTCTTTTAGTGGTTCCAAAATTGCCATTTAAACACCTTACAGGTGAAAAATGTGAGTGTGAATAAATCTGCTACATCGGAAAAGTCCTTTGCAGTTGAAACTACTGTTTTTCCGAAGATGAAGCTTTTCCCGGTCGTGGTAATCCTGACAGCATTTCTAGCCCTCTCCCAAGGTAAAATGTTTCTTGTCAAAAAGGTGTTACCCTCTTTAACACTGTTGTAGTTATTTGTACTTTGCAGTTCAAGGAGTGAGTCTGTCTTCCAAATGATACATTTTTTTATTGCTCCTCTTTTGCTACTCAAAAATCACTTAAGCCTGGTTTTCACTAGCGACGCAAGCACAAGCGCAAGTACAAGCACAAGGATAACCACTCTTATTTCACCGTGAAAACTGCTTCAAGGTAAGCAAAAGCACAAGCGTATTGTATTTTAATGCTTCTGCTTTTGCTTGCCGCAAAATTTGTCCTTTTAGCGTGATTCCGCTTGTGCTTGCGTCGCTGGTGAAAACCAGGCTTTATGAATAACCAGGCTGTCTTTTATCAAACTAAATATCTTTAAGGAAAAGTACGCTTCAGAGCTCGAACTTTTTTCAAATTAATTTTAGTAGAGGAAAATAAACACTCCAAAACACATAAGGTAAAATAAAATCTCGTCAACAAATAATGCCTTTGTCGATCTCAGCACAGACGTGGAACTTAAGGCGTCAGAAAAGCGTTATTTTGTCTAATTACCAAAAAATATGAAATAAAATCATCCAGTAAATCTTAATTCATCCCTCAAGGGTGTGGCAAACGTCACTTCGCTTCTCGCGTCGTTGGAGGCGTGGATGCCCCTAAGCATTCATGGCCATGGCAGATCTTACTGGCAAATAATAAAATGAGGAGGTATTGTGGCGGCTCTCTGATCAGTGATAAGTGGGTGGTGACAGCGGCGCATTGTGTCACGGATCAATGGAATGGGCTATTCAGTCCTGATATGTTCACCGTAGGAGCTGGTAAGTAGATGATTCCCAGCGTTGATTACCTTCAGTCTTTTAACAACAACAACAACAACAACAACAACAACAACAACAACAGCGAACACAACAACTAGCTCTATTCGCATGATCAAACTTCAAACAGTACGTATTGCAAAGAGTCCGTTTTTTTATTGCAACACACAGATATAGTACTTACAACACGAATACGTACTTATACTGCTTACAAAACTTACACTAACTTTCACTAACTGCAATATCGTCACACTATTTGCAATATTATTACTTACACAACTTATAAACGAAAACGTTTACCACAATTTGGGATGTGATTTTTCCAATTGTCAATTATTTTGCTGAAAAAACTCGTCCTGCTAAAAGGCGAATATAATACAGAAGATGAGAAATTAAAATACAGAATAGGTTTTTTGATTGAACAGATTTCTGATTGACTAAAAGGCCTTTTTATAGTTAGATAGAGCCTAAATATTAAATTAACAATTAAATATGTATAAATGAATAAGAGCAACACTGCAGTTCCATTGGAAAAATAGTTGTTTCCCACAAATAGATACACTACCAATGATCGAACCCCTCCCCTATAAAACTCGGGTTTCCCTTCCAATAAACTATCCTTAACTTGACCGTTAATACGTTTATCTAGAAATCGGTTTCTCTGCATATTCTTTATCTTGGGCAGATACAAACAGAATAGCCAGGCTAGACCTTTTTTTAAAGTACATTCAGGCTTTTGTTTTGTTCATTATAGTATGCTAATAGCTGCTTTAACCTTTGTAGGTTTACACAACCTATTTGAAACTACTGATGTGCAGCAAATGATAAAAGTTGATAAGATCTTTGCTCATGAGGGCTTCAGCTATGCACACATGAAAAATGACATCGCCCTTTTGAAACTCAGCACACCGGTAAAGCTTAGCGACAAAGTGAATACTGTTTGCCTCCCAGCACAAGGTTCCCGAATTCCTGACGGGTACAACTGCTATATCACAGGTACGGTGTTTAGAAAGATTTATCTCATCTTATGGGGTTTACCTATATGTGTGCGTATATCGCGAATTAATGATCATTTTGTTCAAAAACTAAAGTCGTGCATTGGCATGCTTTAAATGAATTTCAAAGACAGAGATCACTTTATCTTTTTTCGAAACCGTTCTACTTTTTTTCGAAGTGTTTTCTTATGTATCATCTTTGTATTTCCTCTTCATTGTACATATCCTTTCTAAGTATACATGGCTCGCGAGCTAATGTCAATATCTCATAATCATAAAGCTAGGTCAACAGCTATGGTCATTTTTTGTTCTTAAGGCTGATTTTCATCACTTGGATTAAGCAAGGACAAAAACATAAGCGCGTGAGCAGAACAAACGCACTCAATCCCGTTTGCTGTCGATTCTGAGCGAATAGGCAAAATCATAAACACAAGAAACCACAGTTCATTGCTTTTGCTCATTTGCTTCTCTTCCTATGACAAAAAGATCGAGTGTTCGTTGTTATAATGCGATGATGCGTATTCTTCTGCTTATTTCCAGTGAAAACCAGTCTTCAATTCCTTTGGCTTACACATTTCTTTTCTTGCCAAATTTTGTCTAGGATGGGGGGTAACAGAAGGTGGTAACATACCACACATCTTGCAACAAGCCATGCTAACCGTGCAGAACCACGACAAATGTTCCAAAGTGAACAGCGCTGTGGGTCCAGTTGACGAAGCCACCATGATTTGTGGAGGAAGTGGCCAAGCCAACCAGGCCGGTGGCTGTAAAGGAGACAGTGGTGGGCCGTACGTGTGCGAGGAGAGCGGCAAGTGGGTTCTGCGAGGGGCTATGAGCTTGCGCTATGGCAAGTGCACCACTGAACACTTCACGGTCTTTGCACGAGTCAGTTCCTTCAGGAACTGGATCGACGACAAGATGGCAGGTGAAAGTAAGAACATGTATCAAGGAAGAAGATAATTCACACCCCTAAGTACAGTTATTATCCAATCAAAAGCAGAGGACTTCTTACAGTTGACTTTCGATTGGATAATACATACCAAAAATATTGTGGGATATCAGTGATCACACTTTTGGACTCATTCCTCTAACTTATTTAGATCGTGTCCGTATCCGATCAAAATTATAAAATTGTGGAAAATTCGATATAACACAGGCAGCCCAAGCTCTCTATTGGATTACCTTTGGACGTGACTTTTGCTTTTTAGCGGTGTTGTGTTACAAAGGTTCGATTTTTAAGGTTTGTATGGGAACGTAACGGTTTTGCTTTAAAAGTAAAAAAATCGTATATTTTGTGAATAAAATTGACTTACCCTGATTTCGTGTTTCCTTCTTTGCTGTTTGCCAGCTTCTCATGTCGATATAGCAGTGGAAACCAAAAATAACGATAACTCGCCGAAATCGCGTTAGATCGACCTGAGAAGCTGGCAAACAACAAAGAAGGAAACACAGAATCAGGGTGAGTCAATTTTATTGAAAAAATATACGATTTTTTTACTTTTAAAGCAAAACCGCTGCGTTCTCATAGAAACCCTTATAAATCGAATCTTTGTAACACAACACCGCAAAAAAGCAAAAGTCACGTCCAAAGGTAATCTCATAGAGAGCTTGGGCTGCCTGTGGATAAAACAATGCATTTTGAGTCGGGAAATGTACTCGATTTCCTGTTAGTGAATTTAATTCCAATTAATATAAATTTACATCAAGTATTTCTTTTGACAAGTACAATTCAGAAATGGATGGCCTCGTCAGCGGGCGATTTTTGTATTTCTTATAATGGCTTTAGTTACCAATCATCCTACCTCATTGCGCCATGGTCACGCATCCTCGACCTCGCTTTGTATATAGCCAACTGGTCTGCCTCCTGCCAGTTGGGATTTTTAGCCTTGTTATGTTCATTTATAAATTATTTGTTTCCTCTGTTTCAGTGGCATGGCTGTAAACTACAACGTAGCTATCTCGTTGAGATATGAAACTAAGTGCATGACCACTACAAACACATATTTTTTTTATTTTTTTTTTAAGTGACTCACTTTGTGTTTGTTTTGTGGCATTTTAATCTCTTAAAGCAGTTCAAGGAGTGAGTCTGTCTTCCAAATGATACATTTTTTATTGCTCCTCTTTTGCTACTCAAAAATCACTTAAGCCTGGTTTTCACTAGCGACGCAAGCACAAGCACAAGTACAAGCACAAGGATAACCACTCTTATTTCACCGTGAAAACTGCTTCAAGGTAAGCAAAAGCACAAGCGTATTGTATTTTAATGCTTCTGCTTTTGCTTGCCGCAAAATTTGTCCTTTTAGCGTGATTCCGCTTGTGCTTGCGTCGCTGGTGAAAACCAGGCTTTATGAATAACCAGGCTGTCTTTTATCAAACTAAATATCTTTAAGGAAAAGTACGCTTCAGAGCTCGAACTTTTTTCAAATTAATTTTAGTAGAGGAAAATAAACACTCCAAAACACATAAGGTAAAATGAAATCTCGTCAACAAATAATGCCTTTGTCGATCTCAGCACAGACGTGGAACTTAAGGCGTCAGAAAAGCGTTATTTTGTCTAATTACCAAAAAATATGAAATAAAATCATCCAGTAAATCTTAATTCATCCCTCAAGGGTGTGGCAAACGTCACTTCGCTTCTCGCGTCGTTGGAGGCGTGGATGCCCCTAAGCATTCATGGCCATGGCAGATCTTACTGGCAAATAATAAAATGAGGAGGTATTGTGGTGGCTCTCTGATCAGTGATAAGTGGGTGGTGACAGCGGCGCATTGTGTCACGGATCCATGGAATGGGCTACTCAGTCCTGATATGTTCACCGTAGGAGCTGGTAAGTAGATGATTCCCAGCGTTGATTACCTTTAGTCTTTTAACAACAACAACAACAACAACAACAACAACAACAGCGAACACAACAACTAGCTCTATTCGCATGATCAAACTTCAAACAGTACGTATTGCAAAGAGTCCGTTTTTTTATTGCAACACACAGATATAGTACTTACAACACGAATACGTACTTATACTGCTTACAAAACTTACACTAACTTACACTAAATGCAATATCGTCACACTATTTGCAATATTATTACTTACACAACTTATAAACGAAAACGTTTACCACAATTTGGGATGTGATTTTTCCAATTGTCAATTATTTTGCTGAAAAAACTCGTCCTGCTAAAAGGCGAATATAATACAGAAGATGAGAAATTAAAATACAGAATAGGTTTTTTGATTGAACAGATTTCTGATTGACTAAAAGGCCTTTTTATAGTTAGATAGAGCCTAAATATTAAATTAACAATTAAATATGTATAAATGAATAAGAGCAACACTGCAGTTTCATTGGAAAAATAGTTGTTTCCCACAAATAGATACACTACCAATGATCGAACCCCTCCCCTATAAAACTCGGGTTTCCCTTCCAATAAACTATCCTTAACTTGACCGTTAATACGTTTATCTAGAAATCGGTTTCTCTGCATATTCTTTATCTTGGGCAGATACAAACAGAATAGCCAGGCTAGACCTTTTTTTAAAGTACATTCAGGCTTTTGTTTTGTTCATTATAGTATGCTAATAGCTGCTTTAACCTTTGTAGGTTTACACAACCTATTTGAAACTACTGATGTGCAGCAAATGATAAAAGTTGATAAGATCTTTGCTCATGAGGGCTTCAGCTATGCACACATGAAAAATGACATCGCCCTTTTGAAACTCAGCACACCGGTAAAGCTTAGCGACAAAGTGAATACTGTTTGCCTCCCAGCACAAGGTTCCCGAATTCCTGACGGGTACAACTGCTATATCACAGGTACGGTGTTTAGAAAGATTTATCTCATCTTATGGGGTTTACCTATATGTGTGCGTATATCGCGAATTAATGATCATTTTGTTCAAAAACTAAAGTCGTGCATTGGCATGCTTTAAATGAATTTCAAAGACAGAGATCACTTTATCTTTTTTCGAAACCGTTCTACTTTTTTTCGAAGTGTTTTCTTATGTATCATCTTTGTATTTCCTCTTCATTGTACATATCCTTTCTAAGTATACATGGCTCGCGAGCTAATGTCAATATCTCATAATCATAAAGCTAGGTCAACAGCTATGGTCATTTTTTGTTCTTAAGGCTGATTTTTATCACTTGGATTAAGCAAGGACAAAAACATAAGCGCGTGAGCAGAACAAACGCACTCAATCCCGTTTGCTGTCGATTCTGAGCGAATAGGCAAAATCATAAACACAAGAAACCACAGTTCATTGCTTTTGCTCATTTGCTTCTCTTCCTATGACAAAAAGATCGAGTGTTCGTTGTTATAATGCGATGATGCGTATTCTTCTGCTTATTTCCAGTGAAAACCAGTCTTCAATTCCTTTGGCTTACACATTTCTTTTCTTGCCAAATTTTGTCTAGGATGGGGGGTAACAGAAGGTGGTAACATACCACACATCTTGCAACAAGCCATGCTAACCGTGCAGAACCACGACAAATGTTCCAAAGTGAACAGCGCTGTGGGTCCAGTTGACGAAGCCACCATGATTTGTGGAGGAAGTGGCCAAGCCAACCAGGCCGGTGGCTGTAAAGGAGACAGTGGTGGGCCGTACGTGTGCGAGGAGAGCGGCAAGTGGGTTCTGCGAGGGGCTATGAGCTTGCGCTATGGCAAGTGCACCACTGAACACTTCACGGTCTTTGCACGAGTCAGTTCCTTCAGGAACTGGATCGACGACAAGATGGCAGGTGAAAGTAAGAACATGTATCAAGGAAGAAGATAATTCACACCCCTAAGTACAGTTATTATCCAATCAAAAGCAGAGGACTTCTTACAGTTGACTTCCGATTGGATAATACATACCAAAAACACACTTTTGGACTCATTCCTCTAACTTATTTAGATCGTGTCCGTATCCGATCAAAATTATAAAATTGTGGAAAATTCGATATAACACAGGCAGCCCAAGCTCTCTATTGGATTACCTTTGGACGTGACTTTTGCTTTTTAGCGGTGTTGTGTTACAAAGGTTCGATTTTTGTTTTTGCTGCAGCCGCAATGGCTGCAAGCAAAAAAGGAATTTTGCCGTAAGGTACGTGTGTAAGTGCCGTAAAGAGGAGAAATCTGAACTACCGATGTCAATCAAATCCATGAACAAACAAAATCGAAACCAATGAACCGTAGCGCTGATCGCATCGAAGTTACGGGCCAAAGTACGAGCACCACGTTGAAGGGAAAGAAAACCGTTTAAAAGTATACGCATTGGGAAAGAATGTGGCGCGACCACTCCAGTTTTAAGATCCATCACGAAACAGCGAAGACTTGAACCCGCCGAATTAAATTTTTCTCAAAGGACCGGTTGTCAAGTTAATTCGCTCCCCTCACCCTCACTTCAGTACCGTTAAATCACGGAGGTGTGCCACCGTAAGAAGAATAAAAACAGTAACCCAAAATAGACCACGAACTCAGCACGTATTCTGTCGTGGCACAGTAGTTTAAAAAATAATCCCAAATAAAGTTCACAGCTCCGACTGAGGGGTCTAAGTATAGCCCCGCTAAAAAGCTGAAAGGAATTTTTGAAAAAATTTTACTGCCACGCTGGCGCCACATTTATTTTGTGAAGATTAATTAAACGCCGTGAAAAATAGATGATGTCCAGCGAGCCACTGCCCCGCGTCCTCATACCTCCAACTAATCAAAAAAGAACCGCAGAACAACAATGGTCCTTACGATCCCGATTAAGACATGACGAGAGTGCGTGAAGGGATGATGAAATGTATTTATTGTTTCAAAATGAATTTGCGTTACGTTCAACGCCGTCTTTCTGTTGTTGTACGCCGGTGCGCGTGCGATTATTTTATTTTGAATTTTGATAGTAAATTCAGGTTGAATTAAAAAAGTGATAAAATAGTGATACCGCCACAGTGAAGACAATAAAAGACGTTGGATTTCAATCTCGACTCACTTGTCTTTCATCAACATGTTCCCTAAGACTTTGCTCTAGCAGCAAAACACATGGACCCATTGGGGCCCTATTTTTAAGGTTTGTATGGGAACGTAACGGTTTTGCTTTAAAAGTAAAAAAATCGTTTATTTTGTGAATAAAATTGACTTACCCTGATTTCGTGTTTCCTTCTTTGCTGTTTGCCAGCTTCTCATGTCGATTTAGCAGTGGAAACCAAAAATAACGATAACTCGCCGAAATCGCGTTAGATCGACCTGAGAAGCTGGCAAACAACAAAGAAGGAAACACAGAATCAGGGTGAGTCAATTTTATTGAAAAAATATACGATTTTTTTACTTTTAAAGCAAAACAGCTGCGTTCTCATAGAAACCCTTATAAATCGAATCTTTGTAACACAACACCGCAAAAAAGCAAAAGTCACGTCCAAAGGTAATCTCATAGAGAGCTTGGGCTGCCTGTGGATAAAACAATGCATTTTGAGTCGGGAAATGTACTCGATTTCCTGTTAGTGAATTTAATTCCAATTAATATAAATTTACATCAAGTATTTCATTTGACAAGTACAATTAAGAAATGGATGGCCTCGTCAGCGGGCGGTTTTTGTATTTCTTATAATGGCTTTAGTTACCAATCATCCTACCTCATTGCGCCATGGTCATGCATAAGGCCTCGCAATTTCCTACCAGTTTTGCACATAAAGGAGGCAAGCGTGGCCGAGTGGTTTAGGGCGCTGGTGTTGTAATCCGGAGGTCGTCGGTTCGAGGCCTGCTCTTGCCACTAGCTGGATTTGTTTCTCGGTTGTCCCTAGTTCAAATCCTCGACCTCGCTTTGTATATAGCCAACTGGTCTGCCTCCTGCCAGTTGGGATTTTTAACCTTGTTATGTTCATTTATAAATTATTTGTTTCCTCTGTTTCAGTGGCATGGCTGTAAACTACAACGTAGCTATCTCGTTGAGATATGAAACTAAGTGCATGACCACTACAAACACATATTTTTTTTATTTTTTTTTAAGTGACTCACTTTGTGTTTGTTTTGTGGCATTTTAATCTCTTTGTTTTTATGGAGCCAGTTTCAAACCATTTATGTTAATTATACCTTCTTGGGTTTTTTTTTAACAGAGTTCAGACTGCCTGTTCTTATTCTTGAGGGTCTGAAATGTCAGTTTTCAATTAAATTTAGCCATCATCATAAAATTACGGCATATTTTACAGCTTTCGGGTTTCAGCTATTAGTTGAAACGGGCCATTTCTCAGATGAAAGTTATTTTGTTCTTTATTAATTTTCACTTATCGCTTAAATTAAACCCCGTCCAGTCACCATCAATCTTGACGACTGTTTTAACTTTTTCTCTTCTTAATTTTACTCTCAACTGGAGAAGGAAGTGGAGCAGGTATCTGGTGTTACCACATTGAAATTGACTTCACATTGAAATTGACTTTCTTGTTGTTTGCGAATCTAATCACAGGTAGCCCAAACTACGAATGTGTTGACCTTTGTGTGGGCTGTGTGACTTTTTGGCGGATTCGGTGCGATTTTCTGGAGTAACGGTTCCAACAGTTTTTATCAACGGTTTCTACTGCTCAATATTTATACCTTTTACCGTTGGAACCGTTACTTCAGAAAAATCGTTCGCTGAAAACAAATAAAAACACTCTGCCCACACAAAGAACAACACAGGAGTTCAATTGAGTGATTTCTTATTAAAATTCAAGAGTAATTTTTCGTATTTTTTTACCCATACAAATTTATCCTTATAAATATGCAAATAGCTCGAATTACGTAACAATAAAAAGGTCAACACATTCCTAGCTTGGGCTACCTGTGATTAATGGTAAATAAAGGTGACTGGCCTACACGACTCCTACGTTTGTGACATTTGTAACCTTTGCCGTTTTCTGTTGAGTTCGGTCTTTCGACCATATTAGCTTCTGACTTTTTTTCTGAGGGTACTGTTATTATTTGGAGGCATTATGTATTGAATGGAGCCGTAAGATTGTGGCCAAGGAAGTGTCTAGAGGTCATAAGTCTGCGCTGCGTGGTTTCCGTTTGTAGGGTTGAATGACACCTCCAGAGAAAACGGAAAAATATATTTTTATAACCACGAGTTATATTGTATTTATTTATTTTTTTTTCAGCTCTGGAGTAAAGACACTGTATTCCTGGTGCTTCAACAAAGAAATAAATATCATGATGCAATGATTCACTGTAGAATAGGCATAAGAATATAAGAATAAAGATGGCAAGATACCTTGGCGTGCTGTTTTTATTGATATTCCCGACTTACTTGAAAAAAAAATACTGAACTGCTTGAGATACTTAATTGTCTTAACCGTACTATATCGTTGTGGTAGCCAAGAGGTATACTTTTTCGCCAGTGTTTTCGCAAATTATTATTTGAAATCAAGGTATATATTCTGCCGGTATCCGCCGAGATTTTTTTAAAAAAATAATTGTTTATACACACGAAGTGCTCTCAACAACAAGTGATCTCGACATTATCAGAAGGAAACCATTTAAAGTCAATTTAATTGACTTCTCAATTCATGCGTGGAAAACGTACAAGGACTTCAAGCGGCACTAGCCAAGCGCGAAACCCTTTACAGAATCTTAAAACGTAGCAAATCTTGTTAATCTTCGATAAAATCCTCGTCACAATCTAAAATCTTTCTTTATCAAGTATAACCTACAGTATCACTTAATTGAATCACGTAAAGTCACCCTCATTCTTGACAACTGTTTTAACATATAACCATTCATACCACGACCCGGAGATCTGACTCGCCGACGACATGCCCCCCCGGGCACGCACAGAGCCGGGGCGACCAGAGAAGGGAGAGGCACGGGAGGAAGAGAGAGGAGACGCAGGTGGAGGAGCGGGACCAGAAGGACGGTGGACGACAGGACGAGGAGGACGGGCCCCCCGATGGACCACGTACCCGGCCCCCCGCCGTGGAGAGGAACCCACGCCCGCCGAGACCGGCCCGGGAAAGAGGAAGGGGACCCAGAAAGAAGGGAAAGGGGGGAGGCCCCCGAGAGTCACCGCAGGACGAGGGACCCGGGGAGGGAGGAGGCCGCGACGGGGAGGAGGAGGAGGGAGAGGGCCCCGGACGGGGAGCCGACCGAGGCGAGCAGTGGCGGACCAGCCCGGGGAGCAGGGTAAGTCAAGTAAGTCATTCATACCAGCAATCTTACTCAAAAGTCTGCTTGTAAAACACTTTGACAACACTTTTGAAGTTTAATTGAAGTGAAAATTGACATAGCAGCTGGGGAAGGATCCACCTGAAACTTTGCATTGTACAATAAGTGTAGAACTTTGGTTAAAACTCGAATTTTTTTTTTTTTTTTGCACAAGGACGTTCCGCTGAAAATTTGTGGAGATTCGTGGCTGAATAACACTTGATGTTGCTATCGATAAGCTATTCAAGTTTCTGCTGATGCCGGTCGAATAGTGACTTGACGGTAAGCAAAATGTTTTCGTTGCTCGAGTTGTGTGGACATTGTACTACAAATTACGAAATATGTAGTCTTTTCTTACCTCGAAAACCACCACACCAAATTTCGTAGCCCTTTTTTGTATTTTCTGTTAGAGCATCTTCTTGTATTCCTATTATTGTCGGTTCAGAAACGCCGGCGAAAAGAGAGTTTACGCCTGCCATTTTTTTTTTTGGATCACGCATTGTTGGAGTGAACTAATGCTTGTTAGCCCGAGAGAGCGAACCAATCAGATTACTTGAAACACCGAGGTCAATGAGTGTATATGTACTCATGAATATTGGTGATCCGGAGCATTGATGAAATGATGTGGCTAAGGGGCTGTTAATAAGTCAATATGCGGGGCAGATCGAAGCAGGCAAATCTTTCTTGCGAAGAACTAAACTTAAAATAATTTTAGTCGTCATTTGTGGCTTAGCTCTCAAGAATGTAATACATATATCACTAATATTTGGGCATAGTATACAGGGGTTTAATGCTTGATTTTTCGACACAAGTTTCTACAATGACATCGAATAAAATAGAATCTCCATGATCCCGTCTACTTCCCCAGGTAGTTTCCCACCAACTGAAGTTGAAGACCAGAGATGAAAACTTTGATTAAAAAGTGGTGAGAAGTGAAACAGTGGATTTTGTATCACCCCCCCCCCCCCACTCCCTACTCCCCCCTCTCCAAGCAGAAGCCGACTTAAAACTGTGCGACGCTTTGAGCTTTTGAAATTTGCTTGCTTTGAGAAAACCTCTGAGTCATATAACTGCATATTTCTTTCGAATACAACAGCTGTTCAAGAACTAAAGCTGACTTCCAGCAGCTGTTGACTCCCATAATATATTCGCACGAAGGATAAGCGTAATACTATCTTTTTCCCTGCAACCTCCTACCGCTTCGTGTTTATTTTTCGCGGTTTCAAGACCCGACATGTCGTGATTACATGCAAGTCCATGGTTAAAACTTTTGTTGCTCTACGGATACAGTGAATTGTGTTCATAGGAAGGCTGAGTCGAATAACGTGATTAGTTTTGGTTCGAAAAACTGCAATGGAGATAAAATAATTAAATTATAGATGTAAAAATGGCAATCGATTGAGAAACATAGGTAAAAAGGAATAATGTTGGAAAATATTTTGCTGTAATGGAAATAAAAGTTAATGTGACTTCACTTCTTTGTGTCCAACTTTGAGATGTGTTATTTAGGCATATAGTCATTTTTGTAGCATTTTCTCAAGCTTAGGGTGGAAAAAGCTATCTGAATAAAAAATCAGGAATTTCTTGTCTGAGCATAATAATTCAGTGCCAAAGACTTAGATGTTCTATCATGAAGGTCCTTGTACACCAGCATTTGAACACAGTCATTATCAGTAGATAAAAAAAAACACAACGGTGTTGTAGCAAATGGACAAAACCGCAAAAAAAAAATGGAATTCAGAAGTTTATACAGAATATAGGTTTTTGTTTCTTCGGAAAAACATATTTGAATCACATTCTTCTTTTCTTTTTAAGTCCTCCTCTTAAGTCAAGTTGTAGTAACCTTGCAGCGTTTGATGTTTTTTGATGTCCTATTTAGATGTATTTTCTTTCCTGTTGTCCCCGTCAAAGAAGTACAGGACCATTGTTATATTACTCGCCTTTAAGTAAATTATATTCTTTTAAACAACACAACACGTTTTATGTGAATGCAGATTGCAAATTGGCTCTGCGCCTGCTTTTATAATTTTAATCGCAAGTTATTAATTCTCATGGTATATTTTCACATTCTGCAAAAGCGAATCGCATATTATTGGTGTGAAAATGTGACATGAACAACCCCCTGCTTTCACAATCCGAAATGAGATTCTCGTTCGGTCTTGGGCTTGGACTCAAGCATTTGTGTACAGCTTTATCGGCGCATAAAAAGAAAAAGAAAACTCATAGCAGTAGTTTAGAGAAACACAGCAGAATAAGTGTGGATATTCATCAGTGAATTACAATCGAACTGAAAATGATTGCACAGATATGCGCCTTAACCCTATTCAGACCGGGCTTTTTTTGGTCTTTTCAGACCGGGGGGGGGGGCGGATTCCGCCCCCCCCCCCTCCGTAACTTCCAGAATATTTAAGCAATCACAATGAAACTTACAGGATATATAGTATGTCCCAAAATCTATCTTTTGGCATATGTCACGTGGGACGATGACGTCACATCACGTGACAATTACATCATAATGTCAAAACAGCCGCCATCTTGGATCCGCCATCTTGGTTTTCGAAATTTTGCCAAAACGTCAGAAAACCGCCCACAATTACTGGAAAATACTCAAAACCAATTAAAATGTGCTTAAAACCCGTAAACAGGTGAAATAACTGATTTAAAGTTGTTTTTCATTAATAGAAAAACGAAAATTACAAATTTGGGAAAACATGCCTGTCAAAATGCCGTTGCCATGGTGACGTAAAGTTCCTGACACAACAACCTACCCTACCAAATTATTCCCAGATAAATTTTAGATAAAGTCGCAAAGTTTGGCAGCGTTTGGTTGAATATTAAAAAAGTTATAAGCGTTCAAAGTCGGCGCGGGCACTTTCCCCCCACCCCCCCCGGTCTGGATAGGGTTAACATTTAATGTAATATTATATCAAGTCATTTTCGTGACTAACTGTCACACTTGCTCAGTTGTTTTGGCGGAGCAGGGATGGTCACCCCAATTAAATGCTAGTTTGCAGGCCCCATGGTTGTTATTTTATTTGTCTGCAATTTTAGTTTCTGCCTCCTGTTCGAGAACGCCAACTTCAAGTGGCCTCCGCCTCTCAGCATCAGCAAAGTATCTTCTAATTTTATTTTTCGTTTTTATTTTCGGGCCCCATCTTGGCTGAAAATAGCATCAAATAATTGCAATTTTTGTTAGGGGTTCTCGAAACAAACAAACGTCATTCTTTTCGCCATATTTACACCAAAGTGATTTTCTGTCAGTGACCTTTTCTTTTTTAAGGAATTTCTTAGCCACGCTGCAGCAAACGAGCTGGTCGAGAGCAGTCCCCAACCCCATCCGAGGAGTTAAGATTGGAACGAAATAAAGAACAGTTATATTAATTGGTATCCTTTTCTTAGTTTAGTTCACTTTTTAAAATTCTTAAGCCAAGTCGGAAGTGTGTTCACAGTTTTTGACGTTTTGATTTACTGTTTAAATTATTTTTTTTTTTGAAATCTTCTTTGTAAAATTGGTAAACCATGCATTATCATTAAACGCTCTCTTAAGTAAATACTTTTTGGACAGCGCATACACTCACTCATCCTCTTTGCTCTGCTCCTTTATATTTACATGTAGTGGAGCATTAGGCTGTAAACAACGCACACATGTACACGTTTAACGTGAATAAAGAATGCAACGACTCTTTAGTCACGCGCGTTTCTGTTCTTTTAAATACGAACCCACACAAAATGGTTATTTAAATTCTAGGTTTCACGGAAAACTTAACCAGCCGCTCATTTCAGGATAATTTTGATAATCCTAATTTCGTCGATTTCGTTAAGCAAGATGTGTTTACTCAGCTTATCTCAAACTTATTAGTCTCTTATTTTGAAAATTATATACACAAGGATAAACTGATAGTTAGTAACCATTGTGTTCTGCTCAAAACTGTTAAGTGTATTTTAGCACACACTAGGGAATTAATGAAAGGGTTGGAACGGTTTTGATCTTGTACCAAATTATCAACTGCATTTATACCTTGATTTTTTACGTATCCATATGGAACCAGCGCTTCAAGCATTGTTCAAAATGTAACGCAAACAAAGAAATGTGTGATAATTTCGAAGGTAGATATTGTAACTTTTGACTGGGCTTTTATCTTTACTTAAAATAATCAATATTAGCTCGCTGACTTTGAAAGGTGCATTACCAAAAAAACTGGAATGACAGTTCCTTCTATTCACCATAAAAAAGCCAACATTATCAAAAATAAGTTAGATTATGAAACATGACATTTTCTTTCTTTTTCGTTGATAACATGTCAAAACAAAAGAAGCATTGAGGTATATATAGCTTTAGCTACTGAAAACATTTGTCTTTGACTAGGCATTTATCTTAACTTAAAATTGACAATATTTGCTCCATAAATTTGGAAAGGAGCATCGCCAAAGTAAATGGAGTGACCATTCATTACATTCACTATTAAAACAGAAATTATTTTAATTTTAATATTATAGAGCCCTCACATTTTTTTTTTCATTTTTGGTGATTATGAACTCAAGAGAGTTACCTACAGTATCGCTTTTGCCAACCGTTCGTTAGTAGTTTCAAGCCAGATACACTTCTTTCTACCCCTTATTTACAAGTAACGTACCCTCCTTTTTCTTTTATTTCCATCTGATTTTTTTTTATTTGTAAGTCATTTCTTTAATGTATCTTTCGTTCAAGTTTCTTACTAGCTGTAAGTAGTGTACTATGCACAATCTATCTAAAAGGGATGCAAACACTTAAATGAGAATATAATTTAGTTTGCCTTTCTAATGGGAATTCTGTAAATCAAAATCGTCAGATAATGGCAACAATAATAATAATTATTTAAATGATGACTTTTTGAATTACTAAAATGACCTAAATAGGCTTCTTATAACATTCAAATATTACATAAATTTAAGCAAGCAAAAGTTAATTCTAGGCTTTTTAAAGATAATGGGTTTTCCCGATCCTGACATCTGAAAGACGCAAGTAATATCTTTAATGCATTTTCGTTTAAGTTCCTTACTAATTGCAAGTAGTGTACCATGCATTAAAAACCTTCAAAGTAATGGACTAATAAATCACTTATTTTAAGCGTATTAAAAGTGATTTGGTACGCTTGTTGCATTTCCAACGATCTATCTGTAAAGGATACAAACTCACATTAAGTGACAATATAATTTTGTTTACCTTTCTAATGGAATACTGAAAATCAATTTCGTCAGATAATGGCAAAAACTAAAATGGTTACTTAAAATTATTTGAATTACTAAGATGGTCTAAATAGAGTACTTATAACATTTCAAATATTACATAAAAGTTAAACAAGCAAAGGTTAATTCTAGTTTTTTTTTTTATTTATAATGGGTTTGCCTGATCCTGACATCTGAAAGACATAAGTCATTTCTTCAATACCTCTTTCGTTTAAGTTCCATACTACTTGTAAGTATGTATAGTATACTATGTACAATCTAATAAACTTTGAAATATAATAATAAATCACCTATTTAAAGCGTATAAAAAGTGATTTGGTACGCTTTTTTGCATTTGCAACGATCTATCTGTTAGGAATACAAACACTTTAATGAGAATAAAATTCAATTTACTTTTCTAATGGAAAAACTGTAAATCAAATTCGTCAGCTGATAGCACAAATTTAAAGGTGACTTGAATTAATATGAACCATTAAGATGACCTTTATGGGGTACTTATAACATTTCAAATATTTCACAAAACTTAAGCAAGCAAAAGTTAATTCTAAGCTTTTTTAAAATATAATGGGTTTGCCCGATCCTGACAATTAAAAGACAAAAGTCATTTTAATGCATCTTTCGTTTTAGTTCCTAACTAGTTGTTAGAAGTGTACTTTGTACACTTTAATTAACTTTAAAGTAATAAAATAATAAACCACCTATTTTACGCGTATAAAAAATTATTTGGTGCACTTTTTTGCATTTGCAACGATATCTGTAAGGGATACAACACTTGAATGAGAATGTTGTTTAGTTTACCTTTCTTGTGAAAATACTGTAAATCAAATTCGTCAGATAATGGCAAAAATTTAAATGGTGACTTGAATTTATTTGAACTGCTGTTATGTCCAAAATAGGGCACTTATATACTTCAAATATTACATAAAACTTAAGCATGTGAAAAGCTTATTCTAGGCTTTTAAAACATAATGGGTTTGCCTGATCCTGACATCTGAAAATCCTGCCTATTGCGTGTGCTAACAATTGCCATTTACGCACCTTACAGGTGTTAAATGTGGATATGAATAAATCTAACACAGGGAAAGCCCTTTACAACTAGAGCTACTGTTACTCTAAAGATGAAGGTACTCCTGGTTCTTGCATCTCTGTCCGCGTTCCTGGCACTCTGCCAAGGTAAGTTTATAATTATGTAACAAGGTGTTTCGCGAGGCCGATATCCATTGGGGCCCTGGGGCAATAAAATTATGTACAATATAAAAATGCTTAAAATTGAACAATTTTAAAACAGTTATCTTGAATTTCTAAGCAAAAAACAAAAAAAAAGAAAAAAAAAGTAAAAGAAAAGTAAAAAAAAAAAAAGAAAGAAACTAGCGAACTAAAAAGAAACAGTTTAATACGTTTAGATCCGTCTTTAGAAGTCACGATATAATTCCATTAGGGGTTTATTTTTCTTCAAAAAGTTTGGAATGCTGACAAGAAGGGAAGAAAAGTTTAAATATTATTTAGTTTCGTTGATTCACTTTAAGTTACCATATATTAGAAACCATTTTAATTCAGTGGTTTAAAGCACATTAATTGCATGTTCATAGATGTAGCTAAATGGATATCAAAACTCGTGATGAACAACAAGACGTTCAGTTCTAGAAAATTACGCAAAACAATCGTATAATTTTTACCCATTGCTGTAGAAAGTAAAAAAAAAGAAAAGAAAAGACCATAGCTGGTATTGATATTAAATAAGGGTTCTGCGAACCGTTTATCGATTTATTCATGCGTGGTCACACGGACGACGAAAGGAAGAGGGGAGGTCAAGAAAAAAGAAATTAAATAACTCGCCCCTTGCATGTATATCGTTGAAAAAGTATATATTTGTGACAATTGTATTTTTTTTATCAAGGTTGTGGTGTACGTCACTTCACTTCTCGTGTCGTTGGTGGCGTGGATGCCCCCCAGCATTCATGGCCATGGCAGATCTCACTTCGAATGACTCGGCAGGGACGAACTATGCACATCTGTGGCGGTTCCCTGATCAGCGATAGGTGGGTTGTGACAGCGTCACACTGTGTGGTGAACGATCGCGACCAGCCAAACAGTCCTAAAAAATACACCGTTGTAGTTGGTAAGTAAATCTTTCCCAGTCTTCATTAACAACAACAACAACAACAACAACAACAACAACAACAACAACAGAAGCAACAAACTGGCTTTATTTTCATGGTCATCAATTTATTTAATTTAGTGTTGAAAATCATGCTACATATTTTAATTAACGATGCAATTGCTATCGTTCTGTCTTTTCAAAATTATCATGTATATAGTTTTTAGGTTAGGTTTTAATTTAAGCTCAATTTTCTGGTTTTCGTTTGTGTCTTTGTTTGTTTGTATGTTTGTTCGATTGCTTGTTCGTGTGTTTTATTACAGCAATGTGTTTAACTTTTTTGAATCGATTGAACCTTTGTAGGTGCACACGAGCGACTTGGCACTACCACTGTTCAACAATCTCTAAAAGTGGAAAAGATCTTTGCTCATGAGAGCTTTAGCATGACGCACCTAAGAAATGACATCGCCCTATTAAAACTAAGAACACCGGCGACGGTTAGCGACAAAGTGAATACTGTGTGCCTCCCAGCACATGGCTCCCGAATTGCTGACGGGCACAAGTGTTACATCACAGGTAGGATGTACGAAGATTCATCATTACACATTGAAAATGTAGAAAGTTTTGCTGTGTAGCACTTTGGATTGCAGTCAATTTAAAATAAGTTTTTTTCTCTCTTCAAAAAGAGACGTATTGTTTACATTGACTCAACGAGAATATGTAGTATTGTTTTACATTAGCGTTATACTGCATTATGAATTAGTATTTGATTTGAGAGTTGCATTTTAACCGACAACAGACAGATTTCTAAAGCCTAGTTTTTACTAGCGACGCAAGCACAAGCGCAAGCATAAGTAGTTTGTGCCAAGTGAACTGAAACGAACATCGGCATAAGCATAAGCACATTAACATAAGAATATTACGACAGAACTCTCAGGTGTCGAGTATTGTTGTCACTTCTACTTTTGTGATGAAGAAAGCGAAAGCGCGACCACAAAAAAGGAAGAAAACAAAATATTTAGGGTTATAGATATTTTTAAAAAAAGAATTTATCTCTATTTCTTCCGTTACTCGAGACCACACTTGTGTCTCTTGTTTTTGTTGTTGTTGTTTTTGTTTGTGTATGTATCTGTGTGTGTTTTGTTTTGTTTTTCTACACTCCTCCGAACAAACCTCAAGAAACGTTTATCAAAATCAACTGCGGCCTCTGCCACTTTGTTCAAATGGAACGAGTGCTTTTTTTGGCTGAACACGGCCAGACGTAAACAATTTTCTTGTACTTATGGGATGTTTCGTTTCCACTAGCGATGCAAGCATAAGCCCAAACACAAGAAAAGAAAAAAAAATCGATCCTTGCTTGTGCTTATGTTTGCGTCGAAGCCGTTTTGACTATGAAATAAGAGCTGTTATGCTTGCGCTTGTGCTTACGTCGCTAGTAAAAACCAGGCTTCGCAAAAAAAAAAAAAAGAAAACATTCCACTGCTCTTAACAAAAATATTCTTTATCCTGGTTGAGATGCCGTGATTTATGACGAAGAACATGTTGTTTTCCTGCATATACCAATGCTATACTACTAATTCACTTAAGCGTGGTCCAAACTTAATCAACAGGTTGGGGAAGAACCGTGGGTGGAGGATCTGCAGCCAACACCCTACAACAAGCAATGCTTCCTGTCGTCTCACACAACCAGTGTCATCAAACAAACTCCAAAATGCTTCCGGTTGACGAGAGCAGCATGGTGTGTGCCGGAAGTGGTGTAGCTAATCAGGCTGGCGGTTGCCAAGGAGACAGTGGTGGACCGTTCGTATGCGAGGAAAACGGCAAATGGGTTTTGCGTGGGGCTGTGAGCTGGGGCCATTACAAGTGTCAAACTGATCACTTCACTGTGTTTTCACGTGTTAGCTCCTTCAGGAACTGGATCGACAACAAGATCCAGGGTGAAAGTAAGTATTGGTAAGGTAAAGTCTGTGTCCGAGACAAGTGGCCCATACAGCCGGAGCTTATCCCTGTTTCCGTAGCATTAAGCGACTAGGAATATTGCTACTCCCTCTGGATGGGATGCTAGCCCATCGCAGGGTTACCCCCAGCAGTAAATTATCCGGTACCTATTTGTACACCTGGGTGGAGAGAGGCATGTGAGAGTAAAGTGTCTTGCCCAAGAACACAACGCAGCGCCCCGGCCAGGCCGCGAACCCGGGCCTTTCGACTCGGAGTCGAGCGCGCTAACCATTAGGCCATTGCGCCTCTCTAAAGAAAGTATTGACAGTGATTAAAAGTGAGTGTTTACATCCCGCAAATGATGCTATATGCTCAAAACATTTGAAGTCAACATTTGAACATTAAAAAATATATATATATAAAATTATCCTTTATCTAGGAAAACAGCTTTTACATAAGAATTTTGTTTCCCCTGCTGTTATCCTCCACCAGTTTTTTTTTTCTATTATATATTTTATCTTTCTTTAGTTTTAAATATTTATTGTTTGGGAAATCTTAATAAATAATCAATAGTGTCGTATTGGCAGGGGTCATTTTGTTGTTTTCATGGGCAAGACACTTCACTCTTGCAGTGCCGCGCTCCACCCAGATGTATATATGGGTACCGGCAATTTTAATGCTTGGAAAGAAGCCAACAATAACTAGTTTCTTATCCAGGAAATATGAAAAATTCTCCTAGCTGTTTGCTGCAGCAGGGACTGGTATAAGCTACAGCCTTATGGGACACTAGTCCCGACGCAGACTTTACTTTTACCAACAGTAGTGTATAAGTTGGACACCATAAATTTCTGAGACATGTTAGACTGATAGAAACGACAGTCGAAGCTAACTGTTGGCCAAGATATGTTATTTGATTTGAATGGATTCCTTGAGAGTTATTGTTATCAATATACCAATATGCAAATAGATCTGTGAGCTGGAGAGATTGTGTTATTATTCTGGACTAAAAAGTAAATTATATTATTTTAATTATTTAAAGCTAAGATGACTCTAAGGCAACTTTTCTTCTTTTACCTTCGATAGAAATAAAGGTTAACTTTGACAGCCATAAAAAATCAAAATTGTTTTCTTGTTGTTTGTTTGCAGCTGTTGGATAAAGACGCTGTCTTCCCAGTGCTTTAACAAAGAAAGAAACATGCTGCATTCATTTGATTCACTGTAGCATTGTGAGAAGAATAAATACGAAAAAACACTTATTACGCTGTTTATTTGATATTGATATGTTTTCCTTAAGAAAAATTGGTACAGTCGGTTTCCCGTTAACTCGAGCACTCGCTAACTCGAAGCTCGCGCTAACTCGAACAAAAATCGATTTGTAAGTTTACCCTAAATAACTCGAACCAATTTTCGCTTCCGTTCAAGGCATTTTTTACATGTATTTTACCCTTGATAACTCGAGCCATGTCCATGATGGCCGCCAATACGTGACAAGTAAAAGCAAACAGTGCACTATAGTAAAAAACACTGAATTTATTTTGAAATAAACACGTACACGAGTCAGAGCCGCCCCGAAATGCCCCTCAAAACACGCCATTGAAGTGCTACTGACGTCTAGTTTTATTTAATTTGTTGGTGGAGGATACCGATTCTTCACAGTCAACCTTAAGGGAGAACAAGAATGGAGGGTGAACAAAAAAATTCCGGGGAAACCGCGAAAAAAACGCAGGGGGCCGAAAATCGTGGACCATAGTGTGAATGGACAAACGTCCACAGAAGGCAGCGGGCGCGGGGAGGCCCGGGCCCCCGGACGAGAGCGACAGCCAACCACACAGCACCCGACCCACCACTGGAAGAGCGGGACCAGAACTGTGAGAGCGAAGGGCTGTGAGGGACAGGGAAGGAGGGAGGGGGAAAAGGACACACACCCCAGCACCCCACCCCAAAAAATGAACGCCCATGGCAGAGAGCGAACTGAAACAAATGCATGAGGCGCAATCAGGCGAAAAAAAGACATATCTTGGGCGAAAAAAAGAAAGAAAAACTGTCCAGGATAATCGATAGTAATTATAATAGATTAGTTGAGAAGCGTTTGGCCGTTTGAAAGTAAATCGCATGAACGCTGTAGCAGCAGCCTGAAGTTTTTCTCTTTGAAACCTGCAAAGTCCGCGGAACCCAGACTTCTCCGGCTGCTTTGCTTTGTTTTTGTTTTTTTCACATTACGTTACGTTCTGATTCATGCAGTAATTTAGAAAACGAAGATTATGTCGCAACTTAATCCAATTTATGCGACGCTATCAATTATCTTTGAGAACAGTTGAAGCTTGAATCGAATTGCTAGTCTTGTGATCGGACTGATTTAGGCCTCTTTTGCTAGTGACTGAATTTCCGAGCTGCGGTCACAAAAATTTTCCCTTTGCCCCCCCTCACGACCGGCCTGGCTAACATCGACTCGACTATAATTGTTCGTTTTTAGTAATTATTTATTGTAATACTGTGGTGTGGCCCCTCAGGGCCCGCCTGGGAGGTTATGTTGACAAGCAAATCAAAAGAGCAAATTGGGATTTTTGTTGACCAATAAACAGCCACGCACCGTGGCCATTCTACTTCCAGCGAAGTGTTTTATTCATTCCGTTCTATCGGATAATTTCGCTACGCCATTGGCAAGATCTGTATGAACAGAAAAACAGTAAAAACCGTTTTTTTTTTTCTTATTTCCAGTCATTTATTCTAAACTTCCGATAACTGGAACTCCCAATAACTCGAACCTTTCTCAATTTCCCTTGAAGGTTCGAGTTATCGGGAGTCCATTGTAGAGCGATTTGGTTAGTTTTTCAATCACTTTCTTTTTTGTAGTCAAAGTACATATCGAATACAATAGATAGACAACGGGCAATTCAAAAAATAGAAAACTAGATTAAGCATAGCTGCCCTTGATATACGCCCCTTAAAGCTGATTAAAAACGACATGAAAAATTGCTGAATAAAACCTTTTTCAACATCCTTGAAAATATTTAAACAGATGCAAAACTTTAATTACTAGTTCAAAGGAAATTGGTCAAGAAAACGTTATAATATTTTCCAATTTAGTAGGAATAAAGTTATCGTGCATTGTCCTTGCCATTTTATCAGTTTATTGACTTCTGAAAACTACTCCACTGTCACTTAAATTCCCATGCAGTCCAGTATATATGATGCATATGTACCTTAAATTACTAAGTTGACCCGTCAGTCTTTCTGTCTAGGAAAATAATAATAATAGCAAATTCTATTGTAATTTTTAACATTCTGTTTACGTTTTATTAACATTCTGTTTCAGTTTTTTAACGGTTGGTGTGATATCTTTAGATGTTTACAGACCTAATAAAATGTAGATGTAACAACAATAATAAAGAAATAATCAACTTTATGTAAAGAGGGTAAACACGTGACAGTAAAAAAAAAAATGAAAAACCAGTGGCCCTCTAATAAATCTAAGGAACTAAAATTACAAAATATAGTCAAAAATACGCTATAATATAAAAACTAGGTATAAATTACTTTAAAATGACGACATTTATATAAAAGATGTAGATGTAGATAGTAAAAAAACAAAAACAAACGAAAACTCTTCATCAATGCAAGAAGAAAGTTTATTTGTTCACCAGGCACTGATATCACCAATATTTGAGCCATAGGATATATTACGAAAGTTCTAATTCGTATTGCTATTGTTAATATTCAGTGAAACCGCCTTGTAACTGGTGAATGTAATAAAAAAGCAAATCGTTGTGTAAAAGTGTTGTAGAATCAAATCAGCTGCTGAAGGTAAAAAGGATTACTGGGTTAACAAAAGAACTGAAAAAGAGACCGCAAGTTCACCATATGTCAGCTGAATAATACCTAGTTTCTTATAAATATAATGGTCTGTTAAATGTAGTATACACTTCCTTCGTTGGATAGGATATCATAATCAGGTTCTCTGAATACAGCTCTCTGTATTCCCGCCCTTACAGAAGGTATGAAGGTTTTGATAGACTGTATGTTTTCTTTCATATCTGAAGGTCTTACCATTTCTCACGAGTCACTTTTCTTAAAAGAAATATTATTTCCGTTATTAAGGAGGTCTACGACTCAGAAAGCTTATTTACAGATAGCCTTCAAAAATCACCTGTGTTAAACTTGCTCAAAGGCGTAAAAGTTCGGCTTTTTTAAGTAAAGTAGCTTATAAAGAGCTGTTATGCTGTGACGACTGTTTACCATTGTCACACTACCTTCCTTTAAATCAATCGTTCAACGGAATAAAATTAAGAATTTGTTTTTTTTTACGGACTAAAATACTTCATAACATCATAATCTATATATTTTTTTGGCGATTTTAAATTTAATTATTGTTTATTTATCGTATTTTTTGTATTTGAGGGGATTCAACTACATGATTTAGAAAGCTTTCATTTTGTATTTAAAAAGTTTCATTATTATCTGATATCTACAGAATGCGTTGACGTTGATCCACTCTGCCCATATTATTAGTTCCTAGCAGAGTGCCCGAAGACGTGTGGACAATGTAAGTTATTTAAAATATATTTCTCCATAAAGTTGCTGAAGGAATTCGTGAAGAGTTTTCAAAACAATGTGAGCCTGGTAATTTGTAATATTTTCAATCAATCTGCAAGTCAGCCCAGCCTATTACTTCCTAACAGTTACATTACATACAGTTTCATTTTGATTAATTTCAGTATTTCATTTGATTTAAGGTCGCGAGGGATACCTACATGAACAACATGAATAAATTCATGATGCGAAATTTTTTGTTATGGCCTCGTGTGTGCCAAATTGGGAGGAGCATGATTTTGTGGCAGAGTTTTGCCTAACGAGTGGAAGCAGCACACTATGAACATGTCAAAAACTAATCAGTCAATCGTGAGTGTCATCAAAGAAGCAGACTTTTTAATTCATAGTTTGCCCGCAAGTTATGACGGTTTCAATGCGCAAATTTGAATTTAATGACTTTCACCTCTTTCCATTTCCGCTTCTGTTATAACACACTGCAGTATTCATTCATGTGGATAGTTATGAAGAGCTGCAAAATCCTAGAAGGGAATAAAGTTGCGGCAATTCATATACTTCTTCGAAAGGTCAGCTGTTTCGATCATTCTTTCGCAGACGATTTTTGAATGCGTAGAAAGCTTTGTTAACGTCTAACTCGCGTGTCAAGAGTGAAAATGTTTGTTTGGTCTTCACATGGTTTTTGTCAGCTGCGACATTAATACGATTTGACATAGTTTTACTTGTTATTTTTGCATTGTCTATTCCAGTAACGTGACTAACGATTGCAGCGTCTACGACAACTGTCAGTGTCTCCATCGAGTTATAGAAACACAATTTTTAACTAATCAGCGCACGTATTTACTTTGTGCCATTTTCTAAAAATGCATAATGATGAGCCTAAGGTGTCCACCTCGACCTTTAGACATTCAAAATGGGCTGCATGACTTTTGTGTTAGATTATTTTACTACAAAGTAAAGTATCAAGAATCATTCTATTAAATTTTTCTTTTGAGTAAATTCATACTTAATGTCATATGTTTCATGTTTTATATTAATGGTTTAGGTGGCGATGGTTCTGGTTATAAGGACGATAACGAATACTGTCCAATGCATGTAGAATACTGCTCATGGTATCCAATTGTGCAGCAGCAGTGCAAGAAGACATGTGGACTATGCTAGGTTCGTTCTTTACTGACAGTGGATATGAAATAATATTAAAAACTAGCAATGGTATATTGCAATTCCTGAGTTTTGATTTGTTGACAGACAACGGTATATGAGCTCATATACCATTTACCACAGAAATGGTAACCGATATACGTCAACGAAAACAGTTGTGGAGCGCAAATATGGCAAGTCTTTGGGTGTTTTTAATAAAACAATTATTCCAATCGCACTTGTTGGATATGAGATGGTTATAGCCAAAAAGCAAGTAAAACTAGCAATTTGCAATTCCTGAGTTTTTATATGGTATTTTATATATGGTTTCTATATGGTATTTTATATATGGTTTTTTATATGGTAGCTCAGGTATTTCAATTCTTTGGGCTTTTTTAATTAATAAAACAACTATTCCACTCGCGCTTGTTGGATATAAGATTGTTATAGCCAACACGAGGCGCGAACTACTTAAATATATAAATGTACCGGAATAAAAATAAAAAAAAGAGTTTCTAAGCTATAAATTTAACTTGAAGACAACGTGTAAGTGTAATTTTTTTTAGTCGGTAGAAGAAAATTAAAATCGAGAAGATGTCTAATAATGTTCTCATGTTTAACAAGTCAAACCTTCGATTTTGTAAGTCACTCGTATGATAACAGAACAAATTGGACTTTATTCAGGCCCTGTCCACATAAACCCGGCTTAATTTGAAAACGCCTTATAAAATGTTTTCCGCCTTCATTAACCCCGATAAATTTGAAAACGATGAAGTTCATTGCAGGTAGCGTTGCAACGCATGCACAGAGCTATTGTTAAGCTATTTAAACCTTTTGTTTTGACAGAGATGACATGACTCTTTGACGCCAGCGTTTTTAAAAGCTCCGATCTCGCTATCCAGACTATCCACACTAGTTTGTTTTCAAATCTCTCCTCTTTGGAGAGTGTTAGTGTGGACAGGACCTGAGTTCTATTTAAATAACTCTTCTGTTTTTCAATCAAGCAGGCGACATATGAATGGCAAAGTTTCTACATCATAATGCGTGAATTGAACCGCTGTTGTTGTAGCCTTATGAAAAAGCAGTTCTTTTGATTTTAGATTTGTAAGAAAATTTAAATTTATTAAAATTTCCAAACAATGTGCAAAATTTATGTCTGATAAAGTTAGTATAATTCTTTGACTTTCATAAAAACGTTTGTTGTATAATTCAATATCATATTGCTGAATATATTTAATATGTTATCATTATCTTTTTTGCAGGTGGATGAACATGCAAGATGCAGATCACTGTATTTATTTGGGATTCCTCTTGTTTTACTTTTGTGAATAAATTGGGATTCAAACTCTTGATAGTAATTCTGTTGCTTGATCTTGTAAAAATAACCCTAGCTCTTTGAGCAGTGTTCAAAATGCATGTTAATCATACTTAATAAAAAAATATATATTTAGAAGGTGTTATTGCTACTTTTGACTGGGCTTAATCTTTACTTGAAATTGTCAATGTTAGCTGGTTGACTTAGAAAGGTGTTTTACAGAAGTAACTGGAATGGCAGTTCATTCTATTCATCATAAAAAAGCCGTCGTTAGAAAAAACAATCCTCCTTTTTCGGGATTACAATGTATTACGACATTTACTGACCAACGTTAAAGACAGGGGCGCGAACCAAACGACAGACAGGGAGCGATTTACAAGATCAAGTGCTCCGAGTGCCAAGCATCCTACATCGGAGAGACCGGTAGAAACCTCAACACGAGACTGACTGAACGCAAACGAGCGACGAGAAATGGTGATGTCAACAATAACATTTTTTGAGCACCATAGACTTACTAACCACAAAATCGACTGGGACTCTGCTGAATGCTCGGTCTTTAGAATTTTGACCATTATATTCTAATTGATTTATGACGGGTTATTCGACTTGTGCGAAGTCAGCTCATTAGAGCAGTTTTCAATCGAGTGTCGTAAAACCAAAACCAATGTAATTACTTCGGCCAATCACAAAAGTCACGGACAATCCAGTGAACCAATCACAAAGCAATTACATGTAACCGAAGCGCGGGAAAACGTGCGCGAGCGAGTCACGTTTGGTTTTGGTTTTAGTTCTGATTGGCTGAGAAAGTGGCGCGAGATTTTAAAGCCAATCAATGAGCGTAGTAATTCAAAACCAAAGCAAACGCAATTTACTTTCGACACTCCAGTGAAAACCGCTCTAATACTTGTCTACGTTTTGCGTTGATCTCCAGAGCAATTATTGAAGGCATTTTTATAGTATGTCTGTTTAGCGCTGCTAACTTCCCGATTTACTTGATTTCTTATTGTTCGTAATTGGTTCCGAATGGATGGATCATTCGTTTTAATAGATTTTCTTTTAAGTCGCTATCTCTGTAATACCTCCGCTTTTTCAAAATAGAAGTTATCCGTGGTGATTTGGAATTACGCGTCTGTTTGCTCTTCAATGGCGCATGAATTGCTTAATGTCACCCCAAGGTTGAGCTTAAATGTCAGCTCGAAAGTTAGCGCTGCTGAAATGTTTGAAATGTATGTAACTTATCAAGATAATTCCCTATAAGAAGAGGTAGAGATGGAAATTTTACGATAAACTTAAACAAAACTATGGTCACTAATGGCGATGTGAGAGATCTCTGTTTGTGGTTCTGGTTTTAAATATGGAAACATTGTGGTTTGATTTCCATATTTTTTCACGGTACCAGATAACGGGCAATAAGTTCCTTTGGAATTTACTTATTTACGCTGATAAAAAAAAAAACGACTTGAAATTTTCGGAAGAAAACGTTTTCAACATTCTTCAGAATGTTTGAACAGATGCAAAACTTTAATTTCTAGTTTAACGTAATTTGGTCAAGGAAACGATACAATATTTCCGAATTTAATAGGAATAAATTTATTGTGCATTGTCCTTGTCATTTTATTGACTTATGAATTAAAAGAGAACGGTTTGTCCACTTTTATTATTGTTATTATTATTATTTCCACTGCCACTTACATTTCCGTGCAGTCCAGTATATATGATGCATAGCCCCTTAAATAGTTAAGTTGATCCTTAGCAAATAACGTCAGCCTTTTCGTGTAGGAAAATAAAAATAAGAATAAATTATAGTTAAAAAACAAAAACAAAAGAAAACTCTCATAAATCAAAGAAGATAGTTTATTTGTCCACCTGTACATATCATCAAAGTTTGAGTCATAGGATATATTACAAAATATCTATTTCATATTTCTATTGTTAATAGTCAGTGAGACCGCCTTGTTACCTGGTGAATGTGAAAAATAGCAAGTCGTTGTGTAAACGTATTGTAGAATGAAATCAGGTGAGAAAGAAAAGAGAAAAGGGGCCGCAAGTTCACCATCTGTCAGCTGAATAAAACCTGGTTTCTTATAAATATAACGGTTTGCTAAATTTAAATAGTATACACTTCCTTCGTTGGATAGGATATCATAACCATGTTGTCTGTGCTTATTGTTGTTGCAGTTCTCTGTATTCCCGCCCTTACAGAAGGTATGAGTGCTTTGATAGTGTGTTTTGTTTCATGACTGAGGTTCTTGCCATTTCTCACGAGTCACTATCGCTAGAGTATATTCTCTCAACATAAATATTACTTTCGTTATTAGGAGGTCTGCGATTCGAAAGCCTTCAAAGATCGCCTGTGTTAAACTTGCTCAGGAAAACGCGTAAACAGTTCAGCTATTTTTTTTAGTAAAGGAGTATTATAAAGAGCCGTTACGCTGTGACGAGTCGATTTTTTACGATTTTTACACTGCCTCCCAAAAATGCATTAAAGAATATTAAGTTAATCGTCAGTGGAATAAAAAGAAGAATTTGTGTTTTTTTACGGACTAAACGTTAACACTTCATAACATCACACTCTGTATATATTTTTGGCGATTTTAGATTTTAATATTGTTTATTTATCTGGTTTTATTGGATGTATCACTGAGATTAACAATATTTTTGCGTTTTAAGGGGATTCACCTACCAAATTTAGTCGCTAAGAAAGC
This sequence comes from Oculina patagonica, assembly GCF_052425735.1. Lineage (NCBI taxonomy): Eukaryota > Metazoa > Cnidaria > Anthozoa > Scleractinia > Oculinidae > Oculina > Oculina patagonica. The sequence continues at coordinate 29,380,630 of NC_135763.1, forward strand.
TTTCATTTTGGACTAATAAAGTTCTTTTTTATCTGATATTTACAGAATGCGTTGACGAGTCTCCGCAATGTCAATATTTCACAGAATATTGTAGCCACTCGGAGATCCAAGCACAGTGCCAGAAGACGTGCGGAGTATGTAAGTAATTGAAAATAAATTTCGCCTTTAAGTTGCTGTAGGAATTCCTGAAGAGTTTTCAAACTATGCGAGCCTTGTTATATTTAAAATATTCTCAATAAATTCGTACGTTAGCCCGGTCCATTAATCTCTAACAGTTATATGACGTGCAAATTCATTAATTATTTTTTTTATTAATTTACTTCATTTCTTTTAAGACAACATTACAAAAAAGGCTGCACGACTTTTAACTTATATCCAGCAAAGTTCCAAGAATTTAATATTTAATTTGTCTTGTGAGTAAATACTTAAATGTCATCTGTTTCATTTTTTTAATTGCTTTAGGTGGTGGTGGTTCAGTTTGTAAGGACGATAACAAATACTGTCCGTTACATGTAAGATACTGCTCATGGCACCCAATTGTGAAGAAGCAGTGCAAGAAGACATGTGAACTTTGCTAGGTTCGTCCTTCATTGAAAGTTAATTTGAAGTAAAATAATGTGCCGGAAAAAAAATGCACTAAAGAACTTGCTAAACTAGAATATAACGTGTAGGTACAAATTGTTTTTTTAACCGGCAGAAGAAAATTAAAATCGAGAAGAGTCAAGTAAACCTCTCACAAGTCAAACCTTCGATTCAACCTCGTTCCTAGGGTGTCTCTCTCCCCGCCCCCAAGAGCTTGACCTTTGATTGTGTAATTTGCTCGAATGATAACGAAACAAATTGGACTTCATTCAGGCCCTGTCCACATTAAACCGGGTGAATTTGAGAACGAAGAAATTTGAAAACGCCTTATATAATGTTTCTTCGTCTTCATTAATCCCGATGAAGTTGAAAACTATGGGCTTCATCGCAGGCAGAGTTGCAACGTATGACACCCATAAGAAAGTCATTTGTTTTGACAGAGATCAAATGATTATTTGACCTCGCGTTTTTGAGAAGCTTTGATCTCGCTATCCACACAAGTGCGTTTTCAAATCTATTCACTTTGGAGAGCGTTAGTGTGGCTGTAGTGTTTCTCTTTTTCATCTTTTTTTGCCTTTAGAAATCCATAATAATTCCAGACAATTACCAAATGTGTGGTCAAATGACTGATATGTAGATATGAAGTATATCCGCTTTTTATGACTACCCATAAGAAAGTCTGTACTGTATAATTCAATATCATATTGCTGAATTTATGTTATCCTTGTCTTTTTTGCAGGAGGCTGAACATGCAAGATGCAGATCACTGTATTTATTTGGGATTCCTTTTGCTTCACTTTTGGGAATAAATTGGGCTTCTTACTCTTATAAGTAATTATGTTGTTTGATCGTGTAATGGATTATCAACTTATATATATAGATGTAGCTAAGCCTAAAAGCGGAGCTCCACATATTTCTGGCCCTTAAATTTTGTGAAAATACTCTCATTGAAAAAAAAAAACTGTTAGTGAATTTATTAAAAATATACTGTTGAAAAAAGGATCCATAGCCGAAATAAATCGTCAACTCGAATACCAATCGCAGAATTTGCGCTTACCAACTCCTCTGACTACCCTGGACAAAAAAAGTAAGACATGGCGGATGCAAGATAGCGATCCAAGATGGCGGCTGCTTTAACATTATAATGTAATTGTCACGTGTTGTGACGTCTTCATCCCACGTGACAACGTCCTACGTGACAAAATCCCACGTGATTGTTTTAATATTCTATAAGTTACGAACCCCCCCCCCCCCCCACCCCCGCACGGTAAGAGAAGTTCCAAAAAAACCCGGTCTGAATAGGATTACGGTCATACCCATTACAAGGAGGCAGCGTGACGGGGGGTGGGGGGGGGGGGGGGAGTTAGGGCGCTGGTGTTGTAATCCGGAGGTTCCAGGTTCAAACCCTCCACTCTCACTCTGGCTGGATTTGTTCTCAGTCCTATCGAGGTCACATCATCGGTCACACTTTGTATTTAGCCAACTCAGTGGTCTGTCACCTGCCAGTTGGGATTTTTAACAATGTTATGTTGTATTTGAAATCTTCGTTTCCTCTGTTTCAGTGGCATGCCTGTAAACTAGCTATCTCGTAGAGATATGAAGCCAAGTGCATGATCACTATAAACAACGTTTAAGTACTTATTTGTTCATTTTTTACCGGGGTGATTCCTTTGCTGACATTTAGTCTCTGATCTATAAGAAGCCCAGTAAGTTACTATATCCCTTTTATAAATGGACGTTTTGTCAAAACAGAGAAACGTGTTATTCCAAATTATTTCTTCTTTGCTAGCGTTTCTCTTTTAAATTTGACAAGGCGGCTTAAAAACGTGCATTGTAATTTACCGGTAAGCGGAAATTTAGGGTTAGAAATTAAAAAAAAAATGTAAAATTAGAAAAGAATGGCAAGTACTGAATTTTCCAAGAATTAAGCATGTCCCTCTTTTTGCACTAGTCGTATACTGGATATCTAACATATATTTTTAGTCCGTCACGTCTGACGTAATCTTTCTCCTGTCAAAACTGAAATTTTAAGAATAAAGTAGTCAGTGAATAGTTCGTCTGTAATGCTTTATTTACTACATTTCTACTAAAGAAGCTTTGTTTTTCTTTTTTTCACTTTCAGCTTCAACCTACGGAATAAAAAAATAAAACGGGAAAAAATGATCGATGTTTACAAAACTAAAGGAACCCTCTATTCAAAAAATTTGTTGAACAGATTTGATCAAACAATCATAAAAAGTACCAATGCCTACCAAACAATCGCTTGAACAAATCTCATAACTCATTACTTTCAGTTACCAATGAGCGATTCTCCACAGATGTGGCGACCTTTCACCCTGAGTGAAATCTGCCAGGGCCAGGAGTTTGGCTGGGCATTTTCGCCATTCACGACTCTACTCGAAGCTGGCTTAATTTCACAACCTGTAAAATTTGGCGTCAATGTACATGAGCATGATGGATGTTTATCATGAGTGCCATTATAAGTTATAGAACCTGTTCCAGCTATTTTAATTTGAACTTAATCACGTTCAAGCAAGTTGGTAGGATACAAAACAAAAATGTGGCAGGTAGAAGTGGCAGTGATTTGTTATCAGTACACGTATACAATGTAGGTCACCGCAAAACTGTAACAAAACAAAAACAGTAACAAATGTAGTGGGACTCCCTTACCATGGGAGTATGAAACTCCAAGTAGCAAAATCGCGACTCCGATCCACAGATTCATCTTGAAGAAACGATCTTCAAAGTGGAGAAACATTTGTTTTATAGTCTGCAAGATTATTTTAGTCACTGCTCACCTGGTTCACCTGTTCAAACACTACTGTTAAAAGCGGCTGCTTTAACTCTGATATCTTTACTTAACGTAATGCTGGCGCCCTTTTATTGTGAGCAGACTTTAAGCTGCCAATCTAATGTCAAAACGTCACATTTGATATTTTAATGCTTACGTTAGGACTTGCGCAGTTTAGTTCCTTTGTAGTACGACTGGGCGTATAGGACATTAGAGAGCTAAGCACGACGTTTGAGCCACGGACGCACTGAAAAGCAATGTTAGTTTCAGTGAACATCCCAAAAATGTGTGGAAAGCCTCGTCAATGCTGACAAAGTCGGACGAGCAAGACGAGAACGTCCACTCCGGTAGCCGTCGTGACCAAAACGTCTGTGCTTGAGCTCTCTATTAGCATAAAAACCTTCACCCTATTTACAGTGTCGAAATCGTTTTTCACCTTAAAATGCCGCTATCATTCGTACGGAATCTGGTCAAAATAAAACAGCGAGAGCAATATAAAAATTACAAACATCCTCTTTCCATTATAAAAACAATTATAAGTACTAAGAATGATTGGTAAAAACTGAAAATTAAGATTCTTGTTTACATAGTTCAAACAATAACTCTACAACAGTGGAACCCGAATAACGATCTGAAAAGATACTCCCGAAAACGATGAAATGAGGTCCCGGCAAAAGAAAATGAGGGACGGAACCCCGAAAACGACCGAACGATATTTACGCCCCTTGGATCGATATCGGGGTTCCACTGAAGTAAACTTGAGAAAAAAAGGGGCGTGTCAATCGGAAACTGAAGTCCGGCCCCTTTCCATATTTTAATACTTAAGTTGTTTACGAGTTTAGAAAATTGTGTCAACAGTTACTGTTTAAGCTTAATTCAAAAGAGTATTTGCGTACTTAGTTTGCTCAATTAAAAAAGTACAATTGCTATAGACATGTACAATAGCTACAAAGTTCTCGTCACGTGCAGATCGTGAGAACATAAGGTCAAGCCTTCATTACTAGACAAGTATCGCCAAATACTAGTGACTAAAAACAACTTAGGTCAAAAAGCAAGTTATTCCAGGAAGGAATCCTAAATGACCACAATCTTAGGTAAAAAAGATCAAGACCTAACTAGTCTTTAACAAGCAAACACGTTTTGGTAACAATAATTGATAGTGCTGGTTTCTTCGAAACAATAAAGCTACTGCCAAATATGAAATTGCCTTGACGTTCAGCAAGGCTGTTGCAGAAGATATGTAACAAGAAACTTTGATTCTCAGTACAAGATCGTACACTCTCTCTAAAAGATAACACTTCAACATAACTGTACTTAATTTCAATCGCACAACAAAATTACAAAATGATACAAGAAAAAATTAACAACAAAATAGGTGTTCGATGATGAAAACAACTCCATAAAAGAGGTCATGAATTATGAGTGTATTATGCGAAAAATAAAATTGTTATGCAAATTTGCAAAACAATTTTATTTTTTGTTCATCTTTAGCCACTATCTTGTTGACATTTAAGCTACTGACTTTTCCGTATCCTTAGTACAATTGGGAAACACTCATAAAAACTTACTTGAAGTCATTCCGTATTGAAAAACAAATTTGCTTCCGACCACCGAAACGGACGACTTCTCATTGGCCAGTTTTTTTAATTGCGAGTTCTAGATCTCTTCTTAACAGTTGAAATACCTGGAACGGCGCGGGATCAATCATTATTGGATCATTCGATTAGCTTTAAGCAAAGTCCAGCACTCTGATTGGAATCGAAAATACCGTATTCATTCGATTGAACACCGCGGCATTCATTAATTTTTTTTGTGATTCGCGTGTGGCGTTTATACGAGGGCGGCGTTTATTTATAATTCAATTTGTTTCTTGCTAACAATAGTGTTAGGGTGGAGGGCTTGAACCAGGGACCTCTGGATTTATACACGAGCGCCTTTTACCACTCGGCCACGCTGCCTCCTTGTAATGAGTATAACCTTTATACTCCACTGGCATCACCGAACGATGTTTCTTTCTCGTGAGTACCATATTTATTCGATTAAACGCCTCCCTTGAATTAGTGAATTATATTACGCCACTCATTATGGCAGAAATATAAATAAACGCCGCCCTCAAATAAACGCCGCACTGATGTATTTAAATAATAGAGTGACAAGAGCAAACTCAAGTTTAAGTTCAAATCCTCGGCAGGGACGGCGGAGCCTGGGGGCAGGGGGGAGGGGGGTGCGTGCTTTAGACCTGTTTCGTAATGAATTGGGTAATTGTCCAAGAAATAAACAGTTCCTCTAAGCCATATGCTCGATTTCAAAGATATATATTTGAGTCCGCCGCGGTCATGTCTGACGTTATCTTTCTCATGCCAAAAGTGAAGCTTAAACTAAGAAAGTAGTCAGTGAATAGTTCGTTTTCAATGCTTTATTTACTACATTTTTACTAAAGAATCTTTGTTTTTTCTTCTTTACTTCGGCTTCAACCTACAGCGAAAGAAAAAACAAAATAGGAAAAAAATCATGCATGATTACAAAACTAAAGGAACCAACTATTCAATAATCTATTTGTTGATCAGATTAGATCACAAAAAATAAAAAGCATCAATGCCTTAAAAATCTCATAACTCATCACCTTAAGTTACCAATTCCATAAATGAATACTACATTTTAAGTATCTAAAAGAAGTAATGGTGGCCACTTCGACTCGTTGTGCGTAACAACCTCTCTCACCCACCCCCCCCCCCCCCCCACTCAAACCCCCGCGCCCCGAAAAAAAAAAAGAAGATAAAACAACGGGCTTATAAACTAACCTTTAATTAGCAAAGCTTGCATGTTTTCTTGCAGTTTGCTCGTACCCAAGAATGGTAGCTGCAGTAGCGAGTCCAGTATCTACAATGCGAGTGGTTGTCTACACAACCTGGTAAAAATCAATGTAAAAAATAAATACAAACAATATAATATATTAAATGTCGCATATGATACAAAAGCATAACGTATGTCATTTTCAAGCTACCTGTGGAGAACGTAAGATCGTTTATTTTCTTACAGCGAACGTTGCCGTTGTCACAAAGACCAAAAGAAAGAAATGTCGCCCGAAAAGTCGCAGCGAATTGTCGAAGTGAGCGAAATATCGCAGCGAAATATTTGATAGCATAAGCTAGCATATAGCCAAATAAAGGAAAGAGATGCTTGATTTTGTAATGTTTCGATTGACAACCATGTAATGTATTTATTTATTTTTTCTTTATTTTTTCTTAATTTTTTATTTTTTGCAATCCGATATTTGGGACAGTTAACTTCGTACGAAAAGCAAATATCGTTGAGTTATAAGTGGCAGTTCATGTTACAACAATACTTAACTATTAACACACTGCTAAAGAGCTGAAATAAGCGACAAATACCAGGGACCAGAATAATTGCCTGGGGGCAAAATAAGACCCGCCGTGACTTCAGGTATCTTACGGTTAACTATTGCTTCATGCTAAATCTTCGGATACAATTACAGTCAAAATACTCAGCGGGTGCCGCTTAGAATTGCAGAATAGATTTGATTAACAGCAAACGGATTGCATTATTCGTTTCAAACATTCAAATTTAATTTAAATATTGTAGATCATCCAACCGTGAGCACGTGAACACGTGAACATGCCAAAAATTAACCAATTCAAAGCGGCACACGCTGAGTATTTTGACTGTAAATGCCTTCACTTTGACGTTTTAAATTGGAAAGAAATCGCTTTTACTCACTTGCACCGCCGCCTCCGCCACTGCTACCTCCTAAAATGAAATAACGTGTGTTCAGTGAACTTTAAAGGACAATTACCACCATTTTCAAGATAATAGCCCCTTCCAGTAAATTAGAATAACAAAAACAGATTTAATCGCCTAAAAAATAAAATCCGGATTTCTTTAATGCGAATTGCTGGTTTGAAGCTGACGTCACAGCAGCCATGTTGGATGACAGGAACAAAGCGTTCTCCTTCGTTGGAAACTAAACTTTTTTATTATGCAAATTCCGCAAAAACATGTTTTATTGTTTTGTCATCCAACATGGCCGCCTTGTCACGTGGTTGCAAATCAAGAATACACATGAACTCTGAGAATGAATGCTGACGACAAACAAAAGAATAAGACTTACATCGCCGAAGCAAATTACGTGCAAACAGACATGTTTGAACACCGTTGTTGCTGTTACATCGTTAATTCCCAAACTATGTGTGAACTCTACCTACATTAGTTGATTATGGATACAGCTCTTTAAAGGTCAAATGAACAGAAATTTCGACTTTTATTTATTTTTGGCCCATGATTTACTAAGAGCCGTATAAACATATCCCGAAGTTTCAAAGTATTTGGATATTGCATTGCAGAGATATTGCAAGCTGAAAAATGTTTTGTTAGGCTTTCATAATCGTAGAGTGCTCGGAAAAAAAATGTCGGATAGTTGCCGGAAATAAAAACTTGTGACGTCATAATTGGTGTTTCTGAAGACGACCCCAAATCGATTCCGCAGACCGCACCATACAATTTGAATAAATGTGTTTAGAGACATTTCAAGCAGTTATTTCGTTCTGTTCGGCCGTTTTTCAGTTGATTGATTGTCGGTTGTTGTTCAGAGATGCCCACTTTTTTAAATTAAATAGCTAAAGCTCAAAATAGCTTTAAGTTCTGTTTGCTATTGTTTTGCATATCATGTAAGACATAGGTAAAATGCACGCTGGTATGAAAGTATATTGTTCTTTCTCATTTCCATTTAACGTTAATGAACAATTATCTGCATGTGCGTTAACTCTGCACGTGCGTTTTGAATCTTGGTACACTTTAGATAGATAGATAGATAGATAGATAGATAGATAGATAGATAGATAGATAGTTTATTGATATTCTTACATGACAGTCTAAAAACTGAATTGCGTAAAAATTTACAGAGATAAATTATTAAAAATACAACTATTAAAATCTATTATAACTATATTAAAAAATACAACTATTAAAATCTATTATAACTATATTAAAAATTTGACATAGAAGGAAAAAAACTATGTTTAAGACGTTCTCTGCCGAACAACAACGTGGAATGACGAAATTCGGCGTATTTTGGATAATGTCAGCCACGACGGCTAGTTTTTGGTTTTTCTATGTGGGGTTGAACGCATTCAGCGGGATATTTTTCTTAAAAAGATAAATAAGCAGAATACGTCCGGAATTTTGCGAGATTCTTAAGTAAAATAAAAAATCATTTCTCACCAGACGTTGTCGTTGACGTTGCTGTCGGTGCGGTCTGCGGAATCGGTCTGCAGGTCATCTTCAACAACACCAATTATGACGTCAAAAACTCGTTTCATTCCTTCCATTTCAATGCGCAGTCATTCAAAAACTTTTTCGTGAAGCCTTCGGAAATCTTCGTATTGTCTGCTGAAGTTCACACTTTATGGCTCGGAAAGCAATTTTTTCTTAATTTTTCTCAATAATGGATAGTTTTAGCGTCTGGTTGGTTAAAATGACATTTTGAAATTTCTGTTCATTTGACATTTATTTCTGGTGATACATCAACCTGTGAAATTCTTAAAGAAGAATGGCTTCTAAGGACATAACACAAATAAATTATTATAGAGAAAAGAGAATTATAGAGGGGGCGGTATGTAGTAACATTATTTTTACTTAAATCTGTTAAAGGAGAAGTTCACTCCAGAATGGCCATTAATTTTTTTTACACCAATAAAAAGTTTATGCAAAGATATGTTATTCACCAAAATTTCAGCTTCTAACGAGCGCTAGCTTAAACCCTACGAAATCCTTTTCTGAAGTAGCCCAAAACTCGACAACTGAACGCCGCCATCTTGGAGCTGTTAATGTATGCGTGACGTCAAAGAGCTCAGCCTGAAGTTGAGCGGGAAAATTTTAATTACTTCAAACTGCTTGTTTCTTTGTAGTGGCTTTTGTTTGTCAAAATGCCTGTTTGTGCAGCTCCATTTTGCTTAAACAGAGCTCCAAGAAATACAAAAGAGGTATTTCCGTTTTCACCGTCTTTCAATATTTAAAGAACAATTGCTCAAAAGCGGACACAAATATTTGTGTGTTCCGGCGTTAAATCGGGGTCCGATCGAGTTCATTATCGAAGTGCAATTTTCTGCAACTTTTTCAGGTTGATCTATTATTACCTATCCTTCGAGACCCTCGATTTTTCTCGTCGTCCCGCTCGACAATCTGTCCCTGGGTCTCCGAGGATGATCATGTTACCAATGTTGCAGTATTGCATACGGTAAGTGCATGTTGCAATCAAGATTTGTGACAAACAGAACATAAACAACCAATAAGTCCATAAACGGCAATGTCGCCAATGTCCTTCGCGGTAATAAACGTCCTCCTCTACTGTTCGCGTCAGTCATGACGACATGAACGCGAACATTGCTGTTTCGTTTTGTTTACAGCATCCATCCTAGTTATTTTACGCCGGACGTTTCCTTGAACATTATTATTAATTACCAAAGTAGCAGACCGTACCAGTTTTTCGTAGCAGTGCTACTGAAAAGAATATATTTACTTGTTTGCTTGACCACAAATAATCGTTGGGACCTCGATCAAACGCCCCCAGGGTTTATTTAAAAGTTAGCAGTTTTGACCCGGCGTTTATACGAAGCCGGCGTTTAATCGGGGACCCGCGTTTAATCGACAAAATACGACGAAGTCAACAACAACAACAGAGAGTTTCTCTGGTTGATTAAAAATCCTCCCTGAAATAAAGTAAAAAAGTGAAATAGCATAATCGTAACATTGGTTGGTATTGCGTCTGCTTTTCTTTTTTGTGGGTATTTTCACTCAGGAGACTGTATCTGTGATCTTCTTCGAAGCAGTCTTCCGTATAGTTTTCGAAACACACACATATTTATGTCCGCTTTGCCAGGAATTTTTCGTTTCTGCCCATTCTTATAATCCATTCGTGAGCATTTTTTCTTTTAGATATTGAAAGACGGTGAAAGGTTTTTTGTATCTCTTGGAGTTCTGTTTGAGAAACATGGAGCTGCACAAACAGGAATTTTGACAAACAAAACAAAACAAGGAGTTTTGAGTATTCAAATTTCAGGCTGAGCTCTTTGACGTCACGCATACATTACTAGCTCCAAGATGGCGGCGTTCAATTGTCGAATTTTGGGCTACTTTAGAGAAAGATTTCGTAGGGTTTTAGCGCTCGTTGGAAGCTGAAATTTTGGTGAATAACATATTTTTGTACAAACTTTTTATTGGCGTAAAGAAAATAAATGGCCATTCTGGAGTGAACTTCTCCTTTAAATTACCTGACTTCTTCTGGTTGATCCATTCAATAAAACTGCTCACACGAGCAAACACTGTGTAATGATCAGTCCTGCAATACGAATGTCCCCAGCTCACGGCACCTCTCAAGACCCATCGTCCACCCTCATTGCAAACAAATGGCCCACCACTGTCACCCTAATTGTGAATTTTACAGAAATAGAAATACGTTTATATATTTTTTTTTACTGCAGGATAAGAACTACAGTTTTTTTCCTCTTTGAATGGAATCCTGTGCACCCCTGCATATTTTTCCAAGGAAGCTTTCTCAAATTCAGAATTTTGCCATGACATTATCAAGAATGCAAAGTTAACCCTCAGACGTACGTTTCTACGAGGGGATTGTGGGGTGTCACTAGAACGAAGATTTGTGTCTAAGAAAATTGGCTAAACAATGGGCAAAGAATCGTCACACAAAATATCCAGCTTAAAGGGACTGTGTCACGGCTAAGTTAATCTTATGTTATTAAATTTTGCCAAATATTCGCTATGAAACTTAATGTTTGCAAAGAAATTAATTCTATGATTCTAAATGACAAAACCATAGCTTCATTGCAGTCAAATGTGTCTCCCGGGCGTCATAAATTAAAGTTACAAGCAGACAAGATTAACTTTGAAAACTGTTCCGCCGGACCATATTTCAAAAGCCCACATCGCAATCCGTTTCAATCTTCGACACTTTTGGCCATCCGTACCTTCTTTTGCACTTGGTGCGTTTACTTAAATATTCCTTCACTGTTTTAAGAGGTTATTTTATGTATTTAAACGAATTTGATGGTCATTTCCTATGCCTAAGTTTGGCTAAAATCCATGACACGGTCCCTTTAACAGCTTTTGAAAGTTATAGCCGTAGGTAGACTGAAATAACAAAGTTATCAGCGGTGTGATAGAATTCTCGTGGGAAGGCACCATTGAGGATAGAAGTAAACCAATGGGCATGAGAAAAAATTGACATGACTATAATTGTTCCAAATGGCCTTAAGTATGGTTCAGTTACCTGGCATCCACCTTTGCCTTGACCTCCAGCACACACCATGGACGTTTCATCAAGGGGAACTAATCTTCCGTTCACTCTCTCGCAGGCATTGTATCCAGCGACAGGCAACATTGCCTCCTGGAGAGTGTTAGCGGCACTTCCTCCTCCGACAGTTCTTCCCCAGCCTATTCAAATATATAAAGCTACATCACGTACGAAAATGCATTGAAAAAATCTTGTGCCGTTTTTACTTTGCTAATATAATCGGATGCGCGTACAAATTACTAGTATCACCGTACCCATCAGTGACTTCACTACAATAGCCATTAGATCGATTACGAAAAATGCTAGGCAGCAAAGAATAATCATATGTCTACACCTCAGTGTGTACTATTAATTCTTTATAGATGGGCTTAAAGACAATAATTTTGGAACTTTAAGCATAATTCAAACCGTAGCATTTCAGTTTACTTAATACTAGTACTTGTACTGATAGATTTGTAATCGAAAAGCATTGGAAAGCCTTTGCGCAAACTCTAGTTACCTGTAATGTAGCATTTTGTTCCCACTGGAACACGACTCCCTGAACTTGGCAAACACACCGTGTTGACTTTGGAGCTAGCCTGTATCGACCCATCCAGTTGCAGAAGAGCGATGTCATTTCTCAGATGTCTCATGCCAAATCCCTCATGTTTGAACACTTGTTTCAAGCGGAAGGTCTTCTGCACTGCAGTTGTTCCAGTACGATCATGGGCTCCTGGCAATGAAGTTAAATTTCAATTGTAAGGTCTTTTTTAATCGGTTGGAAATTAAACATTTGATCCCAGCTTAATAGCACTGCAAACAAACCCAATAACAATCCGGATAGATCTTATTGCTGAGAATGTCGGAGAATGTCAGGAGCAAAGGCGGAATCAGGTTTCGTGAACCATTTACGTTAAGTTTTTCTACTTCTTTATTATGATGTTGTTTCAATTAATTTCGGCTAGAGATGGTGTACGCACACAAAAAAACAACGATTTTTTTTTAAAACAGTTCGTTGTTATAAAAAAAACGGCTGTACAGACAGAACTCAGATAGCAACAACCATAAGGTCAATAGCTCCCAATCCGGAAAGAATAGTAACTCTGCCTTCGTAAAGTCCTTAAAAGGCCCTTATTTTTTTGTTAACGTTTTTATTTTTTTTTTATATTTTTTGCTTATTTGACCTTCATAAATACATGCTTAACTGATTAAAAAAAGTTACAATGATAGAAGCGCTTTTTTGTTTAAGTATGACGCAATGCTTTACTTGTTTCTTCAGAAGAGGAAATGGCTAATTAGAAAAAAAAAACTGGTCGATGAAGGAATTATATTAAAAATTTCAGCATTGAAATCAGCCCAAAATATAAATCCCACTTAGATAATTTGCAATAGCTTACCCACAACGACAGTGTAACCACTTGGACTTGGGTTTCGATCCACGCAGTGGGCCGCGGTGATGACCCAATCGTTGTCAATGAGCGATCCTCCACAGATATGGCGACCGTGTACCCTGAGAGAAATCTGCCAAGGCCATGAGTGAGGCGAGGCATTTTCACCATTCACGACCCTAGTCGAAAATGGTCTATTTCCACAACCTGTAACATTTGGCATGGATATAGTACGATAGATTATTATCATGATTGAGTGCCATTATACAGAACCTGTTCCAACTATTTTGACCTTAATCACGTTCAAACAAGTTGGTATGATTCAAACAATGTATCATATCAAGGTAAAAGTGGCAGTGATTTGTAATCAGTACATATACAATGTAGGTCAATGGCAGAACTAGATGAACCGAAAAAAAACGTATAGTAACAAATGTAGTGGGACTCTCTTACCTTGGGAGTATGAAACTCCAAGTAGCAAAATCGCGACTCCGATCCAGAGATTCATCTTGAAGAAACGATTTCCAAAGTGGTAAGAGATTCTGGTTAACATTTGTTTTATAGCCTGCAATGTTATTTCAGTCACAGCTCACCTGGATCACCTTTCTCAAACACTACACACGTCTTTTCAAAAAGGTTATTTAACTTAAATTTAAAGTTTACTTTTACAAAATATATGTCATTTGTCGGCCAATGCCGCCAAATGACGTTTGTTTATTTTTTTCCAGCTTTAGTTTGTTTGATAAAACAAAAACCTAGAAAGGTTACGATGCAATATTTATTTTTATACGCGCGCATTTCATTGTTTGATCGATCAAAGGATTAACTATTTACTTCCGATAAACTGGCAATCAAATTCAAGGATTCTGGATTTTGGACCGGAGAGATTGCTTCCGGAAAAAAATATATAAATACTTTTATTAACTTATTTAATGAGAAAACTAGACACTGTGATTTAAGACCAGCCTTAGACATAACTTCACGCGAGAAAAATTATTTCTTAATTTGTATTCTTCCGGTTACACAAGTTAGAACCCTCCGTCCCAACATGCTGCTAATCACTTAACTAAACAGAGGGATTTGTAAGTTTTATTTCTGCTTGCATTATTGTAGTCAAAGTACACATGATTTGAAGAATATGTGTTTCACGTTTTAAATGAGGAAACATCGTAGTTTGACTTTCTTTTCTTTTTCTTTTTTTTTTTCCACGGTAGCTATAGATAACGAGAAATTAAACAAATAGTTATTGAAAACTAGATAAATATGAATACCCTTGTAACACGTAAACACGCTCTTTAAAGCTGATTAAAAAACGACTTGAAATTTGCTGAATGAAACCTTTTTCAACATACTTCAACATATTTAAACAGATGCAAAACTTTAATTACTAGTTGAAAGGAACTTGGTCAAGAGACCGATACAATATTTCCGAGTTTAGTAGGAGTAAAGTTATTGTGCATTGTCCTTGCGATTTTATTGACTTTTGATTCAAACTAGCCAATTTCAATTTATTTAAACAAATCTCTCCGAATTACAATGACCAGCTGCATTGTGGAGATAAATAGCGTTTTTCTTATGATTCATGACTGATCGAAAAGGCTATTTTAATGCATTTTCCTTGATTTTGAGTACAGTTTACTGAAATTGCGCTTTCAAGATTATTTCGCATCTGAAGTCAAGACCAAATACTTTGAATTCTTCTTGATTTAAGAGTCTGCAGCCTGTGTGTTTTAAACTTCAGTATTTGTTATCCGTGGCTCTGTGTATATGGTATCTGGGAGCGTAATTTAGGAAACATATCTTTAGATGAGGAAAAAAATAAAATTTGTTGAGCCAGGTGCCTCATTTATTCGTTTTTATTGGACTTAGGGGCCCCAAAAAATAATTTATTCTATTAAAGGAAAAAGTTGTCCTAATATTGCAAAGATTGGAGAAATATTAAACTGACTTTTCACATTAAAGTGCGAAACAAGTTCAAAAGAAAACGGTTTTTCCATTTCGCACGGCTACTTAAATGTCCGTGCAGTCCCAGTTTATATGATGCTCACCTACGTTACATAGTAGTAAGTTCCTAAGTTGACCCGGCTAAGATTTTTCTTAATATTTACCATCAGTATTTTTGTCTAGGGCCATCCCAATAAAATGTTTCGTTTCCCATCGCCCGACCGACCCATTTTTTTTCGAAAAGTAAAAAAAAAAAATCCAGATTCACTAGTCAAAGAAGCAGGCACTTTAATTTACAAGCACAAGATCTTGTTTTATTATGTCCTTGTCTTTAATTTACATCGATACTACGTTTTTAACGGCTGTTTTTAGACATTTGATAGTCGTATTAATATACATCTTTTTATAACTAACGAAAAGACCACGTTTTCGAATTGACTTTGACAGTATTTTTCAAGTGTTCATTCTTTTTTTTTGCCCGAACGACCGACCCACAATCGCAAGAGACGGGGCGATGGGAAACGAACGGATGGCCTAGGGAAATAGTTATAACAAATTATAGTAAGAAAACTCTTCATAACACAACAAGAAAGTTTATTTGCACACCTGTACATATCACCAATGTTTGAGTCATGGGATTCATTATGTTGTCTTGATATTGCAAGGATTGGAGAAATATTAGACTGACTTTTCACATTATAGTACGAAACAAGTTGAAAAGAATGCGGTTTTTCCACTCTTCACTGTCACTTAAATTTTCATGCAGTCAAGTATACATGATGCATACGTACTTTATATTAAGTTAAGTTCTTAAGTTGACCCAGCTAAGATTTTCTTATTAGATAACATCAGTTTTTTCGTCTAGCAAGATAAACAACAATAAATTACTGTTTAAAAATCTTCATAACACGAGAAGAAAGTTTATTTGCCCACCTGTACATACAGTTGAATCCCGATAACTCGAACCCTCAGTAACTCGAGAACTCCCGCTAACTCGAACCTTTCTTGATTCCCCTTCAGGTCATTTTCTTACTAATTGTACCCTAGATAACTCGAACTCCCGATATCTCGAACCAGTTTACTAAAATTGCCCTTTCAAGATTATTTCGCATCTAAATTCAAGACCAAATACTTTGAATTCTACTTGATTTAAGAGTCTGCAGCCTGAGTGTTTTAAACTTCAGTATTTGTTATCCGTGGCTATGTGTACCTTATTCTTATTTATTTTCGCGAGTACTAATTTTCGCAATTTTCGCGATTTTAAAATAATCGCGAAATTTAATACGCGCGAAAAAAAACATTGCGGGAAATTTAAGCACGCAAAAATTAATACCATATTATATATCAAAACAATAGAATTTTTTAATGTTTGGAACTGTAGCTATCTATTCTTGAGAATATCTTTCCGCCGCCTTGTGTTCAACTAGCAGTCCCTTCATCTGATTATCGTTTTCTTCAGCTTGTAAATCGACCAAAACCACTTTAGTACAGTCACCAAAGTTTCCGTTTATTCTCCTTGTAGTTACATTGAACCAGACCTTTGTATACTTCCAGTAGTTCCTTATTCTTTAACGACAGATCAATAAAACACTGACAAAATCGAGAAATTTAATGCGCTTTTGCTTTTATTTTTCTTTCAATCGCGAAAATTGTTACTCGCGAAATTCGGCTTCCAAATTTTCGCGAAATTAAGTCTGCGCGAAAATTAGTAAGAATAAGGTGTATGGTATCTGGGAACGTAATTTAGGAAACATATTTTTAGGCAAGGAAAAAAATGAAATTTGTTGAGCCAGGTGCCTCATTTATTCGTTTTTATTGGTCTTAGGGCCCCCAAAAATAATTTATTCTATTTAAGGAAAAAGTTGTCCTAATATTGCAAAGATTGGAGAAATATTAAACTGACTTTTCACATTAAAGTGCGAAACAAGTTCAAAAGAATACGGTGTTTCCAGTCCCCTCTGCTACTTAAATCTCCGTGCAGTCCAATTTATATGATGCACACCTACGTTATATAGTTAAGTTCCTAAGCTGACCCAGCTAAGATTTTTCTTAATATATAACATCAGTATTTTTGGCTAAGGAAGATAAATAACAATTAAAATTATTGTTAAAAAAACTCTTCATAACACAAGAAGAAAGCTCATTTGCCCACCTGTACATATATCAATAATGTTTGAGTCATGGGATATATTATGTTGTCTTGATATTGCAAAGATTGGAGAAATAACAAACTGACTTTTCATGTTAAAGTGTGAAGCAAGTTGAAAAGAAAACAGTTTTTCTACTCCACTGCACTTTAAAATTCCCATGCAGTCCAGTTTATTTGATGCATACGTACATTTTATAGTTAAGTTCTTTAGTTGACCCGGCCAAGATATTTTTTTTAATATATAACATCATTTTTTTTTTTGACTAGGAAGATAAAAAAATAAAGATTAAAAAAAATCTTCATAACTCAAGAAGAAAGTTTATTTGCCCACCGGTACATATCAATAATGTTTGAGATCATGGGATATATTATGTTGTCTTGATATTGCAAAGATTGGAGAAATAACAAACTGAACAAACAAACTTAAGTGCGAAGCAAGTTCAAATAAGTGCAAAGCAAGTTCAAATGAAAACGGTTTTTCCACTCTCCAAATCTGCACTTTCGAAATTTCCATGCAGTCAAGTTTATAAATTATGATGCATACGTACATTTTATAGTTAAGTTCTTTAGTTGACCCGGCTAAGATTTTTCTTAATATATAACATCAGTTGTTTTTTTTTGGCTAGGAAGATAAATAACAATAAATTATTGTAAAAAAATAATCTTCATAACACATGAAGAAAGTTTATTTGCCCACCTGTACATATCACCGATGTTTGAGTCATGGGATATATTATGTTGTCCTGATATTGCAAAGATTGGAGAAATATTAAACTGACTTTTCACATTCAATTACGAAGTAGGTTCAAATGGAAACGGTTTTTACACTCCTCACTGTCACTTAAATTTCCATGCAGTCAGTATATAATTTTATATCGCATACGTACGTAATATAGTTGTTTCCAAGTTGACCCGGATAAGATTTTTCTTAATACTTAACATCAGTCTTCTCGTCTAGGAAAATAATAATAATAATAATAAATTATAGTTAAAAAAAGAAAACTCTTTATAAGCCCGATAAGAAAGTTTATTTGCCCAACTGCACATGTCACCATTGTTTGAGTCATAGGATATATTACAAAATATATATTTCTTATTGCTCTTTTAATAGTCAGTGAAACCGCCTGATAACTGGTGGTTGCGAAAAATTGCAAGTCGTTGTGTAAAGGTATTGTAGAATGAAATCAGCTGCTGAGGATAAAAGAGATTGCTAGGTATTTCAAAAGAAGGAAGAAAAAGCCGCCTGTTCGCCATCTGTCAGCTGAATGAAACCTGGTTTCTTATAAATATAACGGTTTGTTAACTGTAGTGCACTTCCTTCGTTGGATAGGATATCATAATCATGTTGCCTGTTTTTATTGCTGTTGCAGTTCTCTGTATTCCCGCCCTTACAGAAGGTATGAGGAGTGCTTTGATAGACTGCATGTTTTTTTTTTTCATATCTGAAGTTTCTTACTATTTCTTACGATTCACTTTCTCTAGAGCATAAATTATCCTCTCAATGTTCATATTATCTCCGTTATTAAGAGGTCTACAACTCAAAAAGCTTTATTACAGATATCCTCCAAAAATCGCATAGGTTGGCTTGCTCAAGAAAAACGCGTTAAAAGTATTTTTTAAGTAAAATAGTATTACAATGAGCCGTTAGGCTCTAACTTTTACACCTTTTTCACACTGCTTTCCTCCAATGCATTAAAGAAGTTTAAATTAATCGCTCAGCGGAATAAAAATATCAAATTTTTTATACCACTAGTGAAAAAAGAATGAATCTTTTATTATTTACGGACTTAAAACACTTCACAATATCATAAACTGTATATGATTTTTTGGCGATTTTAAATTTAATCGTGTTTTTAATGGATAAATGATTGCATGATTATAGGGTGCGGTAATCGTCCCCCCGGTGCCCGTGTGGTGGGCGGCGTGGATGCCCAGCCTCATTCATGGCCGTGGCAGATTTCTCTCAGGGTAAATGGTCGGCACATTTGCGGAGGATCTCTTATCAAGCCTGATTGGGTAGTAACAGCTGCCCATTGCGTAGACAGGAACAAAAACCCGAGTGGATACACTGTTGTTGTTGGTAAGCTACAAAGCGATGAGTTTAACCTTTGTTTAAAAGCACGTAATGATCCTTCGAGTGATGAACAGACAGTTTTAAGTTATGTGAACGTTAAGTGAAAGAGTTTTAATTATCATTGAACAACAGCTTATATTTTGCGTTAATTGGTGTGAATAAGATGTCATCAAAGGCTAAAAAAATCAATTGACCTTAAAATAAAACACAAATATCTAATAAATTGCTTTTAAAAAATGACTTTCAGCCACGATTCGATATAATTATTTAATATAAATTCCAAAGTTAATTTTTTTTTAAACATTATATTTTCCTGACTGGGTGTTATGTGTAATTCATACTTTAGGCGCACACGTCAGAACTGGTAACACCGCTGTTCAAGAAACGTTTAACCTGAAGCAGCTGATTTCTCACGAGGGATTTTCAATGCGTCATCTCAGAAACGATATCGCTCTTCTGCAACTGGATCGCCCTGCTACGCTCAGTTCTAAAGTGAACTTGGTTTGTTTGCCCCAAAAGGGAACCAAAGTTGCACCTGGATCTAAATGCTTTATCACAGGTACAGAGGATGCTTAGTTTTATCTAGATAGTTGACCCTAAACCCTAACCCTAAATTTGATATGCATTATCTTATCATACTTTTTCTATCACAGCGAGCGATTGACGATTTAATTTCCTTTGATTGCGTTATCTTAGAATCGAGATGCCATAGAAAAGTGTAGACATACTGACTGGCAAATAGGTCAGCGTTTTGCGTTTTTACAGCATATTGGGTTGTTTGCCTCAAGCTCAAGGCCTAAAGCTAGAGGGCCGCGGAACTAACTAAAATCTGGACCTTACCCCTTTACCTTTCCAGCTTGGGATGCCTTAGCAGGTGTAGCGCGTGGAGTCATTTGGTCGCATAATCCACTCAGCAAACAGTCTCAGTGAGTGGACCGTTTCTGACAAAACATGATATTTATGAAGTTAACGGTTTGGACCTCCTGTCGGAACCTACCCATATAAAATATTTTAGTATCCCCCGAGGAAGAAGGAGAGGGGGCATGATGCAATAATGTTAGTACTAGACTTCGATATTTTTACTTTGTGCTTGAATGAAAGCAATATTTCTTCGACAACGCTTATACTTTTATTGTTACCCTTCGCCATGTCAGGATGGGGAAGGACGATCGGTGGAGGCGCAGCAGCGAACGCCCTCCAACAGGCAGAACTACCCGTTGTAGCACATGACACTTGCAGTAGAGTAAACAGCCGCCTAGCCCCAGTTGACGAAGCGACTATGGTTTGTGCCGGGAGTGGAATTGCAAACCAGGCAGGCGGTTGCCAAGGAGACAGCGGTGGTCCTTTCGTATGCGAAGAAAACGGAAAATGGGTACTTCGTGGGGCCGTTAGCTGGGGAAATGGAATGTGCACGACCGACTACTACACTGTGTTTGCACGCGTCAGTAATTTTATTGACTGGATCAATCAGAAAATGTCTGGCGGCGGCGGCAGCAGGGCGGCGGCGGTGGCGGAAGTGGTAGGGATGTTTTGTATTTTGTTTCGTATTTTGTTTTGTTTTGTCTTTTTTTTTCCATTTCTTTATTTTACTGAGCTCTTTGTGATACAAATTATCTTGGAATTATCTCGGTTTCTTCATTTTTGTACACGTTTTTACAGCGCAGTCAGTGCCTGATTAATATAATGTCGCGTAGTGAAGTAGGTAAAGTTGTGTCCGAGCCATAGGCTCATAAGCCGGAGTTCCCGTTTTTTGTGGAGTTTTCCCCCCTTGTTGGGGCCCCCCGGGGAGGGGGAAAACAAAAAAAACACCCCCCCCCCGCCCCCCCCCCGGGGCGGGCGCCGCGTAGTGAAGTAAGAAATGTAAAAACACGGTAGGATGTGTGGAGTCGAAATCGAGGCACGAAAATTTAATTCCAAGTTGTTTCATTTCATGTGTCACTGAGATTTATCAGTTTTTACGTATTGGAAGGGATTCAAGTACACGATTTAGTCGCTCAGAAAGCTTAAATATTAATTGTGTATTAAAAAGTTTCATTTTTATCTGATATTCGCAGCATGCGTTGACCAGTCTCCGCATTGCCCATATGTGACAAAATATTGTAGCCACGCTCAGATCCAAGCACAGTGCCCGAAGTCGTGTGGAGCATGTAAGTAATTGAAACAAAATTTCTACTTAATAAAAGTTGCTGCAGGAATTCATGAAGAGTTTTCAAACAATGTGAGCCTAGTTGTATTCAACATTCTAAATCAATCCGCATGTCAGCCGGGCCAATTACTTTCTCACAGTTACATTTATATTACACGAAGTTTCATTTTTATTAATTTATTCGATTTGTTTTAAGACATTACAAGAAGGGCTGCATGACTTTTGCGTTAGCTTATATCACCAAACTAAAATTCCAAGAATCCAGTGTTTCTTTTTGACAAGTCAAACCATAGTTAGGGACAAAACATGAGACTACGTTCCCTTTTTTTAATTTTGTCTTGTGATCAAATAGTTAATGCCATCTGTTTCATGTTTTAATGGTTTAGGTGGCGGTGGTCCTGTTTGTAAGGACGAAAGCAAATACTGCCCATTCTATGCAAAATACTGCTCATACCACCCACTTGTGAGGAAGCAGTGCAAGAAGACATGTAGGCTGTGCTAGTCAATGGTGCATTAAGGTCTGTTAATGATACTCCAATTATTCACTGAATATAAAATTTTATAATGTGCTGGAAAATAAAAAATAAAAAAAGACACTTGAATAGTTGCTCAGCTATAAATTAAATTAGAAAACAACGTGTAGGTACAAAATATTTTTTTTTTTTAATCGGCAGAAGAAAGTTGCAATCGAGAAGAGTCCAGTAATCGTTTCGTGTTAAACAAGTCAAACAAGTCAAACAAAGTCAAACTTTTACTTCGCAAACGGCCGATTTTGTAAATCGCTCGTATGATAACAGAACAAATACGACTGACTCAGGTCCTGTCCACTTTAACCCGGGTAAATTTGACTGTAAAGTTTTCGGAGACCGAAAACGCCGTTTCAGTTTGGAGAAAAAAAATTGCGTTTTCAAATTTACCAAGGTTGGTACGGACAGGGCCTCAGTTCTATTAAGATAACTTATCTGGCGAAGACTAGCGCTGTGTTAACATTAAACAGAAAAATTCCCCTTTAAATCAAGCACGCGGCATCTGAATATGCTCATAGAAAAAGCAGCTCCCATAAGAAAGAATGATGTATAATTTAATATCATATTGCTGAATTTATGTTATCATTATCTTTTTTGCAGGTGAATGAGCATGCAAGATGCAGATAACTGCATTCATTTGGGATTTCTCCTGTTTAACTTTTGGGAATAATTTGGGCTTCTAACTCTTGTTAGTAATTCTGTTGATGCAACAATCAAATAAAGGATTGTTTTGAGGGCAAAAGTTGTTCGTCTTGTCTTTATTATATCTAACACTGGATAATCTCACAATATTTGTTAACGAAAAATATTACTTGAGACGAATATAAATAAATCCCCTGTTTCAAAAGGTTTTCTTGATTTGACTTTTTTTTTTTGTTTAAGTCAGCCATGATCAGGAGAGAGAAATAAATATCCAGTAGCTGGACATTATAGCCATACTGTTGATAGTCCACACAAAAAAATGATTATGTGTTCCTTGGAGAGACTAGTTAGAGATCGGACTGAATAATTATATGTTTTATTTTTTTCTATAGAAAACGGGTGATCGTAAATAAAATAATTTTAATATTAAGGCATTGTGAAAATGCTAATATTCTAGATATTTCTAGATATTTTGGCAAGATGTTTTTTGTTTTCCCTTTTACCATATACTTTTTATGCCTTCGATTGTTGAATTCGGGAAAGCTGTTTAAACTTAGCGAAGAAAACAACAAAGCAAATACATATGCCGCGTTTTTAAATTGAGAAATCGCAACTACCGCCTTTCGCGCCTCCAATTTCGGCGCCTTCGCAATGTGTTAGCGCCCTGGGCGGTTTATAAATTTTTGAAATCTTGAGAATGGGCGCTTATTCGAGGTGGGCGTACATTATTGAAGGCGTTGGTGCTTATTCACGACATTTTCACCATTTTTGGCAAGTACCGTATTTTCTCGAATAAACGCCGGACCCCGATTAAACGCCGGCCTCGTATAAAGGCCGGGTCAAAATTGTTTATTTTTAAATAAACGCTGGGGGCCTTTATTCGAGGTCCCGGCGTTTATTTAAGGTCAAGCTATAAACAAGTAAATATATTCTCTTGAATGGCGCTGCTATGTCATACTAGTGCGGTATGCTGCTTTGGAAATTTTAATAAACGTGCAAAGGAAAAGTCCGGCGTAACATAGCTATAGGATGGACGCTGTGCAACAAAATAAAACCTAGCAGTGTTCGCGTTGTTCCTGCCTTCAAGACTGGCGTATTTCCTTTCTTGTGTTAGTATTATATTCACAGTCGTTAAAATCTCGAGGATTCCTCTAGCGTTTGTTTACAAGGTGAGACGGTCGTTTAAAAACAAGAAGAACGTTGGAGACATTACCGTTTATGAAGTTAAAAATGTCTACCTATGACCTTTACTCGCATGCTACTTTATGGTTCATATACCGTTCATATTCTGTTTGTCACAAATCTTGATCGCAATATCAACGTGTTCAATCTGCAATCATGTAACTTTGGGCAATTATCAACTTTGGATACCTAAGGACAGTTTTTCGTGGCAGAACGACGAAGCGAAATATCGTCCCGCTTTGAAAAACTGCCCCTTCGTCTCGGAGATCAGTGACAATAGATCAATCTGAAAAACTGACAAAAAAATTGCAGCCCGTTAATAAATGCCGGGCCTCGATTAAACGCCGGGTCCACCAAGACAAGTTTAAATTAAATACGGTAAACACGGTAGTTAGTTTATTTTGCAACAAAACAATGAATAATAATAAAACGTGAAGATGTACCAAAGCAAAACTTTTACTTTTCATTGAAAGTTTCTGAAAAATACTAAGAAAACTCGGTCTTTGCGAAGTCTCTTAGTAGAACTTAGTCAATTTTAATCGCATTTTCAATAATTATCAATACTCCCCAGTACATTCAGAATTTAATACCAACTAAAATGCCCTTCTTAAGAGTATCTTTCTCCTTTATTATTCGGAGATTTATTTAAGAAAGCATTTTCCTCTGGACCTCTCCAGCGCAACACTTAGTCCTTTTCGAACTAACTTTATTATCAAAAAGAAAAATATTCACTTTACAGAGGCAACGCAGCTGACAATAAAATTCAACACCTGAAAAAGGCAGTTTTGCGCACTCAGATGTCAATAAGTGCTTTTTTTTTTCAAATACAAAGTCACTTAAATTGGCTTAGAGCAGACCACTACAAGAAATGATACAAGTTTACTTACAACAACAATGTTTTTAGTTGTTTCTTAAAAATACTATTATGAGGCCATAATTTTTGCAATTTTACCACCTTTTGACCGGAAAGAGTCATAGTTCTATTTAAAATGTTAGCTTCTGTGTGCTTTCAAAAAACAATAACATTTCCATGCAAAGTATTCAATGATAAAATTTTGCCAGTTAATCAGAGTGCAAATTCTCCTCTTAAAAATATGCATCTACAATTAAGACCTTTTGAAACCTCGGTAACTGTAAGACTGCTTTCTTTTTCTTGGTCCTTATTTTTTTTTCTTTTCTTTTCTCCCGCGGCCCCCCCGCGGGGGGGTGTTGGGTGCTTCCTTTTTCCTTTTTGTGGCGGCGGGCGCGCGCCAAAACCCCGCCCCGGGGGGGCCCCCCGGGCCCGCGAGACATCCCCCACGCGCACAAAAAAGTTCCCTTTGTTTTTTCCCCCCCCCCATCTCCCCCAAAAATCCCGTTTTTTTTTTTCTCTTTTTTTTTTTTGAACCCTTCTTGCCCGGGTCGGTGTTAAATTTTTTTTTCCCCTCTTTTTTTTTTTTTTTTTTTGTCTTCGACCCTTTTAACAATTTCCTCTTCTGCCTTTTTTCCCACTCGTTTGTTTGGAGTTTTATTCTCTAAATTTTCAAAAGCGAAATTTAGCGAAAACTCTGGAAATTCCGACTCCATTGTTTCAGTCTGAGAAAAAACTCGTGGGCAAACACAAGTTTAGTTTTAGCGGGAAAGTTTTTCTCCTTTTACGACCGATAAACACCAGCTAAATTTAAATTACGAAGGTCTTTTTTATTGGTAAAACCTCTTTTCAGTTCATCGTACGGTAACACTACTTGAATTCAAAGTGACCGTGATATGGTGGCATATCAGGTCAGTGACTTGATATCGTAGGATATCAGGAGAGTAGATCGCGCTTCTGATTTGCTACTTGCGAATTTGGGTACGATAATAGAGAAAAGCTGCCACCTATTTGCAAATAAATTTGTGAATTGATTCACAAAGAACATGATTTATCTTGTAATACACTTTTAGAAACAAAACGGCACTTATGATTTCTACAAACATTAAACAATTGTAAAAATCATGTGTTGTTTCTTTCCTAAAGATGTATGTTCAGATGTTCATCCGACTAAAAAAATGATAACTCAACAAACCAGCTCAAAATTTGTACAACTGGCCGATGAAAAGAAAGAAACGGGATGGAACTATCAAAAGAATGCCGACTGCCTAACATCTGCCAGCTGAATTATGCTATATTTTAGTAAATAATAAAGATGGTAAATTTTAAGCTCGGTAATAAATAATGAAGATGAAGTGTTCAACATGACACGAGCATGGGACAAGGAAAAATTATGAGTCCCCGACGGGAATCGAACCCATGCCCTACCAGATACCGATTGGGCGCTCTAACCAACTGAGCTACGAGAGACTCGTGAGCTGGGCCATTTTACTAGGTTGATCAGTGACACGCGTCCTGTATACTACTAGGATCAGCAATGTCGAATTCATCAAGTTTGAAGTAAATAACAAATAAAAATGAAAAATAAAATGCGAATACATTTTTCTCAAAGGTCATCTTCATCTTCATGTTGTCTATTTTCGCTGTTGTTGCGCTGCTTTGGGCTGCTTCCCTTACTGAAGGTATAGTGTTATTTTTATAAAAAAGCGGCCAAACCTTTAATGTTTACGCTGGTACGTAGGTCAAGACAAACTGAAATCGCTCATTGTCAAACAAGGGAGAACAACTCACTTAAATTTTTTTTAAGAGTTAATTCTTTGCTTTCTAAGAATAGATAATGGTTTCGCGAACCTCAATTTTCTTGAATTTAGTTGTTTCTTCATCACTGCACTCAAATGGGTTGCTCACGAATTGAACGCAAATTTAAAAAATATATATCTGGAGTAAATTGGTGGTCATCTTTTATCTCTCGCCTTGTGCACAGTTAAAACAAATTTCAACGTACACTTTTCAGTGTAAAAGTTAGCTTCACTAAGGCAAAAAAAAAAATGTTTGAGTCAGTTTGTGCTCAAATCTCGCGCCGTCGACGGCTAGATGGCCAGGGGTAAACATGATTTTCAGAACAAGTTTATTTTAAATAAATTAGTTTTGCTCGAGCTTCAGGCACTTCGAAAAACGCCACTTTACTTTTTGAATTCTCCTGCGAGAAAACGTTTTGCTTTAAGTCGGAATAAAATCAAAGCAATAAGAAAATCGCCTGCGTTCAGCTAGCTCAAAAAGGGGAAGAAACACTTCTATTTTTTGGTAAAGTAGCATAGCATAGTATTACAAAGAGCCGTTAGACTTCAACTTTTATACTTATTTCACACTGCATGTCTTCCACCAATAAATTAACCGTTCAGTGGAGTATAATATAGTATCGATTTTTCTACACCACTAGCGAAAAAAAGACTAAAAATACTTCACAACATAATTATCTGTATATGTTTGTTTGTTTTGTTGTTGTTTTTTTTAATTCAAATCCTCTTTTTTATTTATCCTGTTTGTAATGGATGCATGATTGCATGATTATAGGGTGTGCTAATCGTCCCCCCCGGTGCCCGTGTAGTGCAACGTGAATGCCGTGCCTCATTTATGGCCGTGGCAGATTTCTCTCAGGGTTAACGGTCGACACATCTGCGGAGGATCTCTGATCAAGCCTGACTGGGTAGTAACAGCTGCCCATTGCGTAGACCAGAAGAAAGATCCGAGAGGATACACGGTGGTTGTTGGTTAGTTTAGAAGCACGAGTTAAACTTCTGTTCAAAAGCGCAATAATCTCTTTAGCATTAGGAAAACATTTTTACTTTGTGTAATTTTACGCATCGCTAAACACCAGGCTATTGGTAAGAATAATGGTTGATCGGCCTTTTTAAGAATTCGAATAAGACTAAATTTTGATAAACATTTGACAATAAAAACAAGCGGCAGTAAGACACAACGTTTCGATGTCATCCTGACATCATTTTCAAGTGACAAATGAAATAACGGTTCAACAGTGTTATATAAGCGGTTAGAGGTGTGATGTTTCATTAACATATTTGTTTTAAACAAATAGTTTCGCGCGGATAGAATCCGATTGCGTGTTCAGGCTAGGTTTCTTCTTTCTAATAAACAACATTTCGTAAGTCAAGCAATCCAGTTTTCCGCTGCATTTCTTTAGGACGGAAAAATTACTGGTAAGGTCGCCGATGTTATTAAGGCCGTGATTGTTCTTAAAATGCATCCCGATTGCGGAGAACCTATGTTCATCAATACGTTGGTGTAAATGCCGGCTGGTATAGCCGACATAATCTGCATCGCACAGATCACATTGGTAATTGTACACAACGTATTGTTAATTTATTAAAGGTCACCGTGGTTTTGGTTCACGCATCTTGAGATCTTCACCGATTTTGCGACTCTTGAATACTGGTTGAAGAGTGTGATCGATTTTCTTGCTCAGGTCAGATAGTTGCACTCGGTGAATGACGGATATCCTTGTTGTTAGGTACTTCAGCTGGCACGAGAGGATATTTGGTCATCACTGAGGTGACAAAGTGAGAAATGGTTGAGTTAACTTTAAATCTCGGCAAAGAATTAGCTTTTGAGCTTTACGAACCTCAAGTACCCTGCAAGCCTAATTAACTCAACCATTTCTCACTTTGTCACCTC
Source organism: Oculina patagonica (assembly GCF_052425735.1). Classification (NCBI taxonomy): domain Eukaryota; kingdom Metazoa; phylum Cnidaria; class Anthozoa; order Scleractinia; family Oculinidae; genus Oculina; species Oculina patagonica. Next base: position 29,408,900 of record NC_135763.1, read on the forward strand.
AGTGATGACCAAAGATCCTCTCGTGCCAGCTGAAGTACCTAGCGTAGTCTTGGACCTTGATCGAGAACGTTAACGGACCGTACCAGCTCCTGAACAAAGACCCGACAGACCGTCCGACCAGAATGCTGACCGAAAAGCTGCTAACCCTGAAACGAAGCGGAGATCTATCAAAGGCTGTTTACAACAAGATCAGACCTCGACACAAACAGCCACCAAGAATCTACGGTTTACCTAAAATTCACAAGGCCAACGTACCTTTAAGACCTATTGTATCATGCGTTAACACCTTTGCGTATGATTTGTCCGCCTACCTAGCTAACATCTTGTCTCCTTTAACAGGTAACTCGGATTTAGCAGTGACCAATTCAGCTCACTTTGATCCTAGACAACGAGATCATGGTGTCTTTTGACGAGGAGTCGCTGTTTACAAACGTTCCTATTGACGGCGCTGTGCAAGCCGCGCTACGGAAACTAGAGAACGATCCCAGCCTTGCCGATCGCACAACGCTTACACCTGCTCAGATCGCTGACCTCCTGAATTTCGCATTGAGATCCACATACTTCCAGTATAACGGATCAATTTACGAACAACGGGAAGGCGCAGCCATGGGAAGTCCGGTTTCCGCTGTTTTTGCTAATCTCTACATGGAGAGCTTTGAGGAGCAGGCAATAACTTCATCATCCTACAAGCCTAAGATATGGAAACGCTACGTGGACGACAATTTCACCATTTTGGATCGCGGGAGTGTCGACAGCTTCTTACAACATCTTAACAACCAGCAGCCTTCCATCCGCTTCACCATGGAAATAGAGAATGTCTACAAAATCGCCTTCCTGGACACCACAGTTTCGAGAGAACCAGACGGCTGGCTCACCGCCAGCGTATATAGAAAACCAACAGACACTGATCAATGATTAGCGTATGATTCACACCACCCTCAATCAGTAAAACGCGGTATTGTTAAGGTCGCGCAGGATCCTTGAGATCATTATGTATGTATTTATTTAAAGAGTAGGCACGAACTGCGACGACTGAAGCCGACAACAAACGAAATATTCAAGACAATGTTGTTCTTAAAGTTCTTTGTACAAGTAATTACATGGTATTGTTCTCAGCTTTGCGTACCGTGCGCTGAAACAAAGCGAATTATCATAATTAGATTCACTACTGCGAATATAGCACACGTCGGTTGTAAACATTGACTCGGAAGGTCTTTGGAAGCGGAAAATCCTGCAATTTTGTGTCCAAGTTTTGTTCGCCGATATAAAATTTCAGGAGTTGATTCGCGAGGAACATGAACTTGGCGCACCCTATTGTGTTATGACAAGAGCGAATTTTGAAATTTCGTTCTCAAAATGAAGATGGCACGTTTCAAAGTTTAGATTTCACATTTTTACTCTCTTGAGGATTCCCATTTGTCAGAACTGGCCGGCTGTTCTAGTGGTTTGAAATTTGGAATGTGGAATTGGCCTTTTAAACAAGATAACAGTGTATAATGTATTGACTGATTTGACAAAACAAATCTGACGAACAACAGAATTCTGAAGGACTTACGGATTCAGCAATGTCCTTGATAACAAGCTCAAACCGCTGTCTTTGAATCGACACACAGTCACTGACATCTTCAAGAATGTGAGAAGTGCGTAGTGTACCAATTTAAATGTAACCTGTGTGATACAGGTAGCTATGTTGGCTACACGGCCAACATAGCCATAAAAGCACGTCATCTTCTGTACGCAAGCGCTATGACAACGACCACGCGGGTTCTATCCCTGAGGACCTCCTCAGTTGTTTCAAAGTACTGAAAAAATACAGGAACAAATTCGATTGCCTTGTCAACGAGATGCTTTACATCAAGCAATTAACACCGAGTTTGAACGTGCAACCGGATTCAATCCGTGCTAAAGTATTTGTATAGCCACCGCTATGTAAATTTATAACTCTTTGAACCTCGCATTTAATTTTTTCGTTGAACCCTTGAAAATGGCGTCATGAGGTCGCCGAAACGTCAGGCAATAATTTCGTTTGTGTTTACTTGCTTGTGTATCACTAAATCACCGTTAGTATTAATTATTGTCTTTTATTTTTTCATATCTTTATTTTTGCTAAATTCTTTGCGATAAAAAAAATTATGTAGGAATAACCTTAGTTTCTTCAATTCTGTAGAGATCTTTACAGCGCAATGCCTTATTAATGTAGAGTAGCTAAGTGAGAAACATAAGCATAAGATATATGGGAAATGTGACAAAGTAGGTAGATGAAGAACATATAATTTTGCCTCCACTACACATCCGGACACACAAGACATTGATTAAATTGGGTGCGTTGGCCAGCCAAGCCAACATATAGAATATGAAGAACATATATGTGAACTGCAGATAAGTGATGAAATGAATAAAATGATCCGTGCAGTATGTTTGCAATTTAATTAATTGCATTTTTAGTTGAAAAATGCCACTGCGAGAAACATTTCATTTCATTTCACGGTAAGAATTTGTTAAGTCGAACTCAAGCAGCTGCACGCGCTAGGGTTACGTAACACTTGTGGTACTCACGTAATCCCTTAAGGTCGGGACACGACACGTCGCTGCAACACGTCGCGGCGACATGTTACTGCGACATGTCGCTTCGTGTGACATGGTGCATTCTTGCGACAAACTTGTTTGAATTCGTGCGACACATCGCAGCGACAAAATGAGTGATAGCAGCGTTGTCGCAGCGTGTGTACACGTCTGCGACAAATCACTGCGACAAGTTGCTGCGACAAATTATAAATTAACCAATAAAAGAGCGTCATGTATTTTCGTCGTATTGAATTGGAAAACTAGTTCACATTCCCACCCTTCCAAATTCGCTATTTGTGCACCAAACAAACACCTTGTCGCAGCGACTTGGCACACGGAGCGACTCGTCGCAGCGACCTGTCGCTGCGACTTGTCGCATAGTGTGTCCTTACCTTTATAGTGCAAGCTGTGACGGGGCGTTTACCATTTGTTCACGTTCATTAAGACATCACAAAAATGGCTTTACGACTCCAGAGTGTGGAGGGGGTTGAACGCTGGCAAGGAGATTGAAACCTTTCTTTAAATAATTAAATCTAGTTTCTTGTCGAGTTCCAAACCAAATTACTTGTCGAATACTTGATCTTCCAGTGACAAAATAAGACAATCAAAAAACAACAATCTAACAAAGAGTTGGGGAAACAGAAACAGAGAAAGGTTTAACGTCTATAGCACGTCTCTAGCATTAAAACGGCCAATACGAATCAGACAACATAGAAAGTAGGCACCGTATACCCCAACATGTTGTTAACAATAATCCCAATAATCCCATTTCTCTTTCAGGTAACTGAATTTGCAAGATGCATTCTATTGAGTCTTTATTGGGCTTTCTACCAACGGTACTATTATGGATAAATCGGTCTTTTAACTCCTGTTGTAAACTTCGTTGTTGCAACAATCAAATAAAGCATCGATTTGAGGGAAACTGTTGTCCTAGATCGTTTATTTTTGATTAGTATTGCATTGGGCATCCAGTACGTACTGTGTATAATTTTAAGAGTGATTAACAAAATGGCGGCATTTTTATACGACTTGGTTTGCAAAAGAAATACAGCGTCGTTTTATTGAAAACGAGTACCGGAACCAATCTTCTTTTTCTCTTCTTTCTGAGTCCAGTCATAACCGTCTTTCTATAAAATGTATATAGACAATTCTCAATTGTAGAAAAATAAATAATCAAAGAAAATATTATTTTTTGAACTTAGCCAGTACTGGTAAATTAATTATAGAACTGTGACTTCAAGATCACTGCATGATGGGAACAATTTGAATCAGTGGCGATCAAAAATGCGTACCGCTGGTCGATCTTGTACTTTTATAGATATATTTTGCGTTTTGCTTTGTCCCTTTTTTTTCTGCTTTTACAAACGTGAAGAAAGTGAACGATTCAACGACTCATCGCTGACGTTTTTGCGTAAATGATGCCTCCCCATCTTCTCCTTAAAAGAAGGGATTGCGGTTCAGAAGAACACCCTCTAAACCAACCCCAACCCACCAACACCCCCAACGTACCCCCAGACACAAACACACACCCCTGCCACTCTTCTACTCCCCTCTTCTGTGGCTTTTCACTTAACACTGCGTATATATTTGTCTATTATTTTCCCGCGAACCGCATCAATCGTGCGAAAAGAGACAAATGTTTGGGAAATTTAAAACGTGACTGAACGCTTTCTAGCTATATCCTTCAAACTCGGCGAATAAAACTTTTGCCTTGTATCTTAACCTTACAATTTATACGTTGCCCAGAATTCAATTTCTGTAGAAGATATTTGCCGTCGGATTCCCATATAAACACTGTAATTTGTACCCGCTACGCCTACAAGTCAAGATGGCGTCGAAGTTTTCTCCAAATACTAAGAAAACTTGGTCTTCTAAAAAGTCTTTTAGTAAAACTAAGTTGCCTACATTCAACCCAGTTGTTACTAAGGTCAATACTCTTATTGGTCACTTTAGAGTTTTTTTGGAGACGAGGGGCGTTCTGGGCGCTTATTCGAGGCAGGGCGTTTAATCGAATAAATCCGGTAGCTTTTTTACATCTATATTTTCTTATCTCCTTTCTAGAGTATAAAAAAACAATTTTTTAGGCGCGCATGTTTTGGACCATGGAAAAAAAAAAAGCTTTCCAATTGTTTTTTTCCATCAATTTTTGTTTGCATCTTTTTGCAAACAAAAAAAAATATATATACTAGTGTAAACATCTCAGGTGATGCGAGAGTTACAAAATAATTGTGATTTTTATTTGAACCAATGAAGCACTCGATGTTGTCATTTGCAAAATTGAAAATAAAATATAAGTTCTGGAAAAAGAGATATAAATGTCAACTTTCTGTTCAAATTTGTCAGTAGTCAGTAAACTTCATCGACTCCAACTAAAGTATATTTGGTGGTGAATAACAAATTTAATTTCGTACACTGATCCTAATTTGAACAGCCTGTTTGTGAGTTTATTCTGCTGTAGCAGCATGTCAAAAATATTTTATGAGACATCCGCGGTATCAACAACCAGAGCAGGTGTATTAGGACAACAGCAGCAAACATTTAACAGATATATCCTCCAGTTATCCAGCGTCAGGTTAGTTTCTCGTCTTCTCTTGGACCGCCAAGATGGTTTCCATAAAGACGTATGTGATAATTGCCGTAATGGCAATGATCCTCAGGCCTTCTGTAAGCCAAAGTAAGAGACCAGCTCTGCCAATGTTGTTGTTGTAGTCAACTTACAGTTTCTCCAAGAATACTAGATATTATCCTCAGTATTGTGTAGATTCCCCACTGGTCGCTTAGTACTTGAAACCATTATGGTAAGGTGTGGCTAAAACCAGCTAAGGGGAGAAAATAGAAATAATAGGTAAACCGTCATTTACAACTGTACAATGCGATCTCTTGGCTTTGAAGGAGGTGTACATGATTAACTTGTGTGGATGAGTTTCAGAACATTGAATTTTTTTTTTTTTTTGGAGGCGAGGAAGGTGATTGTAAGCTTAATTTTAACGTTTTAAAAAAGAATTAAGACGGAATCCGCCAGGAATTCAAGCATAACTGCAGGAAAAAAATACGTGCCAAAAATATTAACATCTCATGGCAAACGTCTGTGTTACTGTTTCAAATATCTTATTAAAAAATCATTTCTAACAACAGCAAACATCGAAAACAAATTTTGAGTGAATCGCTTAAAACTGAAGACGATTTAACCAAAAAAGGGGCAATGAGATTTAACTCAAAGTTTACATGGTTCTTTCGAACTTTAAAGTTAATTTTATACGGCTTTGATAAAAAAGTGTTGATTTTCCTCTGATGGGACGTTGGCTGGAAATTTGTAAACATCACCAAAAGGTAACTTGTTTGAGGAAAATAACATGAATAATGTTTAGATCTATCAGGGGAAGCTTGCATATCAAGAATTGTAAAATTACGGTTATAAGCCCTGGGCTTATACAACTTCGCAAGGGGTTTTGAGTGGGCTTATAAGTGGAGGGGCTTATATCCAGGAGGGCTTATACGCGGATCATAGAAAAACGTTACGGAACGAGCTACGGGGGTGTTGATCGAAATACGTTTTAGAGTTAAAAACGCATAATAAAGCAACATTTAGCCCTGTTCAGTACTGTCAACCGGCAGAGGGGGCTTATATCCGGGATGGCGTATAATAGGATGTATTTTTTTGTTTCCAGGGAGATGGGCTTATAACCGGGGGGGGCTTATAAGCGGGGGGCTTATAACCGAAATTTCACGGCATACTTTGTTTTTAAGGCTGCGGACAGCGTATGGCATCCAGAGTAGTCAATGGGCAGAATGCACAGCGTCACGCCTGGCCCTGGCAGATTTCCCTCAGGGTGAATGGCCGACACATCTGTGGAGGATCAATTATTGGCTCAACCTGGATTCTAACTGCTTCACACTGTGTTGAGAGGAACACAAATCCCAGAGGATACACTGTTGTTGTTGGTAAAGTGACGCACTAGGTTCAACATTTACTTTATTTTTACGCTCTTTATACATCTGTTACACGATTTACTGTTTCCTTATTCAAACCTGTCGCATTTCGCCGACCATTTCAAAGAACAATTGCATCACCTTCTGATTAAATTGAAATGGACTTATTTAGCTTAAGTTATCTTCAGTAATTCTTTATATACAATTGACCTGAGATTAACTTTTAGATGCTAAAACTGATCGAAAGAAACATATAAAAATGCAGTAAAAGATCGATAAACAAATAGGGCAAATTAACTAAAATGGTAAAAATAAACAACCCTGGATAAAAGACTATACATACCAACATCAAAAGAAATAAAAAAACAGACCACGTATTGTTCAAAGTGTAACCAGTCGGCATGCGCACTTCACAAAAACAGTTTAACAATTAAGTAACGGTGAAGGGGTAATATTGATCACATTTGACGATCTATTTCTGTATAATTTAGACATAAAAAAAAAAACATTTACGGAAGTTGACAAGAAAATATGCCAACTCTGATTTCCTAAAACTGTCAGGCTATGAGTTTCTCATTTCCAAAAGATAACCCTGAAGCTCAAAACTCGAGTTTTGTTACTAAAAATAGCTGAAGTGTCTGTTTCTCCAAGGATGTTGCAAATACATTCCTAAAATCCAATTTTCTATAGGAAATATTTTGTATGTGGATCTACCGTAAATCAAATTTATCTTACACTCAACAAAATTACTGTATTCTAATTGATCGAGAACAGTACAATAAACCCAACTGCACTTCTTAGATTATCTATTACTCTTCTTTTTTAACTTGACACGAAGTCTTCTAGAGGTTTTCGAAGTTGACCCGAAATCTCTGGAGGATTCCCGAAATTAACCCGAAAACTACCGAAAATTTTCTAAGTTGCCCAAAGACTTTAAAAGATTTCAATTTTAATTTTGCACAAGTTTCACGTTAATGAAAAACAGATAACGCAAATGGCAGTAAGAAGTACTGATGCCACCTTTCCCCTTTGCTTAATATCATAGCATTCCATTTCCATTTCATTAACAGGAGCCCATACACAGAGGGAACGGCCGAGCAACGATCAAGTGTTTGGCCTGAGGAGAGTTATAATGCACGAACGATATCGACAGTTGAATTACGATGTAGCTCTTCTCCAACTAAACAGGCCAATCCAGATGGGCAACACGGCCAAACCTGTTTGTTTACCGCAGCATGGAAGTAGGGCACAAACTGGTTCGCAATGTTACATCACAGGTTAGAGAGATTATATACTAAGTCTGCGTTCGAGCCTAGTGGCCACTCAGGCCGTAGCTAATATCGGTAGCTACTAGGAATAATGTAACTCCTCCCTGGATGGGATGCTAGTCCATCGCAGGGCTACACCCAGCAGTAAATTCGCCAGTATACCCATTTATACGCCTGGGTGGAGAGAGCACTATGAGAGTAAAGTGTCTTACCTAAGAACACAACGCAGTACCCCCGCCGGACCTCGAACCTGGACCGCTCAATCCGGAGCCACCGCGTCACCGCGCCCCCGCGCCTCCCACAAGTCCATCGCAAAGCTACCCCCAATATTTCCTAATATCCTACCCATTTATATACCAAGGTTGAGAGAAGCACACTGATAGTCTTGTGGCCAGTGTTCAAACCAACACTCGATAGTCTAGCCCACTAACCATTAGGCCAACGTGTATTAGGCCATACATTCATTTTATTTATTTCTGCAACACCGCGACCTACCTAACTCCAGTGTAGTTAGTATGTTTTCTTTGAAGGAAAATTAAATGTTCTATTTCAAAAATGCGATTAAGATGCTGATTAACAAAAAGGAACCTAAACGAAAAATACCAAAATTACAGCCAGGAGTTGACATTAATACTCTTTATAAATTCTGACGCTGACTTATTTGAGCGTAAACAACGCTCATAATGTACTCAAGACGTTTCGACCGAGAATCTTCGGTCTTCTAATAATAAAAAGGAACCTATTTTTATTATATTTTTTTCTTCGAAACAAAATATCAGGATGGGGTCGTACCGTTGGTGGCGGACAAGGGGCAAACGTGCTTCAACAAGCGATATTACCAGTCGCGGATGACAGGCAATGTCAATCAATAAACGGACGAATTGGCCGCGTCTATAGTGACACCATGATATGTGCTGGGGGCCAAGGACAAGCTGGAGGATGTCAGGTTAATAATGAGGACAATGATCGTGTAGATGTTTCATATCAGCCAACTAATTCCAAAATTAAGTGAACATTTAGTAAACACAAAACTGACACAGTGCGAAGTAAGAGATTTACTGAAAATTAAAGTTGCGTAAATCTGCATAAGGGAGCTTAAAGGACCCTAGTCAGCCACGTCTTTGTTTTTGTTTACATATGAGAGTTTCCGTATTAATTTTTACGTAGAAAGTGTCTTAAGGAAATAGATTACTCTAAAACACAATAAGGCAACAAAATTTACAGCAGTGTAATATTATTAATACAACTCTACACTGGATTTACAGTGTTCGTAAAGAAGTATAAAGATAGGTTTACGCTTTACGCTTTGGTGTAAAGATAGTATAAAACTCTCATAGAGGTTACTTAAAAGATTGATGCTTCTTTCACGCTGGGTTTTGAAGTTTACTTAAAGTTGTACAAATTTACAAAACTAAACGGAAAGCTGTTGTAAAACTCTCGCAAAAGTGTTGCATCAAATTTATACTTTTTTTACGCTGCGTGTATAGTTTCCATAAAGAAAAACTATCAGTTGTTCCGTGTATCAGTTATTCGAATATTATGTCTAAAAGTTTCACTGATCCTTAATGACCCACGCCTTTCTCCTTAGGGAGACAGTGGTGGGCCTTTTGTATGCAAGGAAGGTGGAAGATGGGTTCTGCGTGGTGCTGTGAGTTGGGGACACCAAAACTGCAACACGAGGTACTTCACCGTGTTTGCCCGAGTCAGTACCTTTGTTAACTGGATACAGCAGCGAACGTCTGGAGGCAAGTAACCCGGTCATGGTTACTTTACTTTAGATATATATTTACCATGATAAAAGACTATTGTTAAATGACGATAAACAATTGCATATACGAGTTCAGTTAGTTCTTATATTATTGAGCACCCAATGTACCAGCGTAAAGCTTGGTCAGAATAAATGCTAAATTAAATTAACATGTTTTGGTAGGTTTGTACCATTTGATTACAATTTCATTGTAGAGTTATACGCTTGCCCGAGTGTGATTTGTAAAACAAGCTGATCAGTTTTGACTTCCACACAAGAAAAAGTCAAGTCAGCAGTTTATGCATCGATTCTCTTACAGCTCTTAAAATCTCTTCTAATGGGATAATTTAAGTTGAAACCCGTTAATTCGAACTCGGTTATTTCTAATTCCCCGTAATCAGTTCGAAATGAAACCCATTTTTCTTGGATTTGCCCTACAGTCGTTTACTATGGGCTATTTCGAACTTTTTTGTTTCCCCTGACAATTCGAGGTAAGGAGTTTAATTCAACTGTATTTAATTTTTTTCAGCATTGTTTTCTGTTTGTAGAACTGAGGTGGTATCAACTTGCTTAAGAAATGGTTCACTTCGACTTTTTGGTAGCCTGCGTAGCAGGCGTCGTAAGGGGAGGGAGGGGTAGTTGGGAAGAGGAAAAGAAAGAGGGAAAAACGGAGGGGGGGAGTGGGGAAGGGAGGGGGAGGGACCCTGCTTTTCCCCTCTCCCTTTCCCTTCCCTTTTTACGCCTGCCACGCAGGCTAACTTTTTGGAAGTCATATATTATTATAGATACCTTTAATAATTAATAGGTATTCGTGACGTGCAATTAAGGGGTAATTAATCAAACCCGCTCATCTTATTACTCATCCAGGTTCTATTGTCATTGCACATTAGTATTACATGTAAGTTAAGTTTCAGTTGGTGTTTTTTGAAACATGATATGTTCTTTTTGCCACAGGTGGCGGTGGCGGTGGCGGTGGAGGCGGGGGGGGGGGGCGGTGGAGGCGGAGGGGGAGGCGGTGGTAACAGTAAGTGCCTTTATGACGTTTCATTTTCATACAAATGTTTTACTGCCGGGTTAGGCAATTTCGGTTTCTTAGATTACAAAAAAGACCATTTGCTTATCAACTTAAGCAGGGAGCGCGGAAAGGGAGGAGCTAGGGGGCTTTATAGGTCTGAATAGGGTTAAAGGTTTTGAGTTATAATCTAAAAACGTTAGGCCACTACTTCGAGCTCATGCTAAAGGTAATTCATTTTGTAACAATAAAAGTTAATTGTCTTTTTCTGTTTTCATTCGTTCTGGTAAATAACATATTTGATGCTGGCACCTCAACATTGTGAGAAACGTACTGGGTCCGGTTGTTCAAAGCATGATTAAGCTAATCCAGGATTAGCGTGAAATTTGATTTCAATTTTATATAATTTCGTTGAGGGTTTTTTGCTAATATTTTCTGTCCCACAGTTTTGATATTGACCAATTTCAAACTTAACAAAATATTAGCTTTGGAAAACCCTTTAAAACAAGAGAAATTAAAATCTTGATCATTTTTTAATCCTGGTTAGCGTTAATCGTCTTTCGAACAACCCGGCCCTGGTGTAAGGTGTAAATGATCAATAACTAGTTTTGTCGTTTTAAGTAATACTACGTTTAATTTTGTTCTTAATTTCAAATACATTTTCCGGTATCTAGGAGGAATTGAAATCCAAATTTCGAGGGAGGGGGGGGGGGGGGTGGGCATGTCCCAGGATCCCCATAGTTGGCTCACGCTTCCGGATTCTAGTTTAACCAACTCTAGTAGGTAAATAGTAAACAATAGGAGAACTAATCGGATTCTCGGATTTCCAATAGAACACGGTTTAGTTTCTGCTATAATAGGCCTATAGGACACTTAATTCAAAGTGATTAGTCTTGCCTTTCAATAAAACGCGTGCCACTGCTTGTCTCAAGAAATTTATTTACTGCTGTGGTTTCTAACAGCCATTATAGAGGTTTTCCTCTTAATAACTGAAAAAAATTGCTTGGTGCGTGATTGTGTTTATAAACCGAATTGTCCATAAATAATTACGTTGCAGACTGCGTAGACAGAGATCGGCGCTGTAGGGGTTGGACAAGGTACTGTAGTTATCACCAATATGTCAGGGCGAACTGCAAACGAACATGCCGTCTCTGCTAATGAAGAGGTGGGTACGGTGTGAACAGTGCAGTGATAAATATAATATAAATTTTTATCTGAAACCCGTCTCAAAACTGAAATGTTAAAGTATGGAAGCCTGTTAAATTAAAAGCCTCGTCCCTTTGTTACGTCGCGTACTACACTATGCATTGCAAAGGCCGAGTCGAAACGTTTATACTTTTTTTTTCTATCTTTTGTAACAACGTTTGCCGGTCACGAATTAATTGACCATCCATAAAGAAGATAGATCGTATCGTGTGATCGTCCGGGTGAGAATAGTTCTGATAAGAACTGTCATTGGTATTGACGTTTTGACTACCTGAGCGGAAGTCATCTTCAGAGACACTGACTCGTTGACATTGACTCTGAAGATGACTTCCTCTGAGGTTGTTAAAACGTCAGTCACCTTCTCAGAACTACTCTCACCCAGACGATCACATTATACATGCTACTGATACTTCTGGGTTCAAACCATTTACTATACATAAATAAGGTGTCTATATGTCACTAGACGAATGCTAAGCTTTCCTATGGCGACGAGAAAAGCTTAAAGTTGAGATTTGGAATCTGTTGATGGAAAATGAATGAAAATGGTTAAATGCAATATTAAGGTGTTTTTGTCATTGGGTAGGTATACGTAGCACGTATAAGTCATACATTGAGTAGCACTTATTTTGTTTTCTTTTGCCTTTACATTGCAGGCGACGAATGACAATGGAAGTGTGGCATCAGTATCGTGTTTAAAATAATCAAAATCATTAGCTGAGATTGACAAATAATCCATTAAAAGCATGATTAAAAGGACTTGATTTCATTTGCTACTCTAGTTATAATCTCTCTAAGTCTTTACCTTGTGCTGTTACAATCTTTAGACTGATTTGCTGAGCGTAGCGCGTAACGTATTTCTCAAATAAACGCTCTCGGCGTCTATTTCAAACTTGACTTCGTTAACCCGGCGTTTATTTGAAGCCGGCGTTTAATCGGGACCCGGCGTTTAATCGGGGCCCGGCGTTTATTAAAGGACTGCACTTTTCTGCCAATTTTTCAGATTGATTTATTGTTACCGATCTTCAAACCAAGAGACAGTTTGTCAAGGTGGGACGATTTTTCTCTTCGTTCTGCCCCGAAAAAGTGTCCCTGGGTATCCAAAGGTGATTATTTCCCAAAGGTGCACTAATACGGATTGGATAGTTTATGTTGCAATCGAGATTTGTGAAACAGAATATATTTACTTGCCTAGCTTGACCTCAAATGAACGCTGGGACCTCGAACAAACGCCCCCGGCGTTTATTTAAAAACTAGCAATTTTGACCCGGCGTTTAAACGAGGCCGGCGTAATCGGGGCCGGCGTTTAATCGAGGAAATACGGTACTTATGAGCAATGCCGCAAAGTTCGATAATAAACTTTCCTCCTCCGTCCTCAGTCAAAAAAATCCAAAAAAAAAAAAAAAACCTTTCAGGTGCAAAAACCCTTTCATTTACAAGAAAAACGGCACTTCAGAGACTATTGCGAGGATCCTACAACCCTACAATATCCGTGTAGCTCACAAACTTATAACAACGTTACGACATTTACTAACCAACGTTAAAGACAGGGACGAACCTAACAACAGACAGGGAGCGATTTATAAGATCAAATGCTCCGACTGCCAGGTCTCCTACATCGGAGAGACCAGTAGAAACTTGACCACGAGACTGACTGAACACAAACGAGCGACGAGAAATGGTGATGTCAACAATCACATTTCTGAACACCACCGACTTACTAAACACAAAATCGACTGGGACTCTGCTGAATGCTTAACCTACAGTACTAACTATTTTCAACGACTGACTCTGGAAAGCTGGTACACAAACTTAGAACAGACGCCTATCAACAGATGTCCACAACTACCGGCACCTTACAAACGACTTATTCACGACGTAAAGAGAAGCGACAAACGAACCGCCAACAGAACGACTTAATTTGACTAACAATAGACGGAACAGAACGACTTAATTAGACTAACAATAGACGGATCGAAACTGACCAATTACTGATGACAAACTTTACACGAGTCTTACAGCCAATAACATCACGGCTTAACTGACCAATCAGCTTCAACGGACCAGACTTATAACATCATCGACTGACAACAACTTTCACTTGACTCTGAAGATGACTTCCGCTCAGGTTGTCGAAACGTCAGTCACCAACAACAGTTCTTCTCAGAACTACTCCCACCCGGACGATCACACTATACGGACTACTGATACTCCTGGGTTCAAACCATTTACTTTAAAACGGTTATTGTAGCATCCCCATAGTCCGTTTCGCTTCTCTTAGCCGACACGGCCTGGACATGACAATAGAAGGTCTCTGGAGACTCACGATTTCCAGCCTTATATTACAGGACTTCCAGTCTTCATGTATACAGGGGGCGTGATGTTTTTAATAGATATTTAAACAGCTAATAAAAAATCGAATTAATTAATTCAAACATACTGTCCCCAGAGATCCTTTCCGTTTCTCGTGCCAAGGCCCTGCCGACTAAAAGAAACGAAAAGGGCTATGGGGACGAAAATGATATTGTCGTTGTTTGATTGATGTATACATAGACTCTAGCAATATTTACAGGCCAAAAGTCCACTTCAACCTCGTTCTCAGGGTCTCCGTTCTTCCCTCCCACGAGGATAGAGTCCACCAAATATTTTCTTTTGTTTTTCTTTCTTGTTTTATTGATCCTTATTATAATGTATCCTTGCCCCATTTCGATAAGCTGTTTACCTCAAAGAGGTTTATCTTAACAAAAAGCTTCGCCGAAAACAAAGATATTAAATACCGTTCTGTAGTTTTTTTTTTTTCATTTGGAGTAACCCTTGATAAAATTTTACTGTGAGTGGCCAGAAGTGATCCATTGTGAAAGAAAATTTTGTGACTTTAATGAATCGTAATCGGTTTCGTCTTCCATCAATTATACACGTATGTTAAATTTATTCGTGATTCCTTCGTAATAATTGACTTTTACTCAGATGAGGTCTTAGAAAAAACCGTAAAAATTGTAAACAATACAAGCAGTGTTTCTTTCTTGGTGTTTTCTTACGGAACTTTTCATTGTCGCAAAATCGTGTTTTTAATTTGTATTCAAATGTCACGGTTTTGTTATCAACACCTCATGGCTGAAGATAAAATAACATAAAGGTAATAAAAAGAAAAAACGTGTCATTTTCTGACACGTGTCTTCGCCTCTTGAAAGCTGTGTTTGGTTGGGAAAGGATCACAACTGAGCAGTTATCGCCTACGTTTAAACCGCATTTAGAAAAAAAATATTATCGTAAATTCGATTAGGATTAAGTCAGGAATCATTGCTTCGGAAGTTACAATCATGAAGATCCTTTTCTTTATTTTGCTGTTTGTCTTTCTGAATTTAACCTTTGGGGAACAAGAAGGTATGTCCGGGCTTTTTTTCCAATGTTTGTTTTTATTTATTTTACTTGAATATCATCAGTTAAACAGCACAATGCCGTAAACTAGCTTTTGGGCAATTTTAGCGCATTACATTCAGAGAATATCAAGCTGAAAATAACAAACGACCGGCTTCAAGATATGTGAATGAAAAGCTATCTTACATGTATTTATGCAATAGCACTGAATCCTTGATCACCCCTATAAATACAGGGAAGAAAATTAGCAATTCCATCGGTATATGCTTTGTACAAAGTAGCTTGTCCAGAAGGAAAAAAGCACGCAGTTTCTAACTATTAAAATCACAAAGATAACTGAAATGAAGAAAAAGTGATACTGGTATTACGGTAGGTTTTCCGACGGGCGTATTATGCGAGTAAGAGAAAATGCATACATTCCAAAAAATTGATTCCATAACAAAGCATTTTTCAGTGGTCGTTGGTTTTTGTAAGCTAGACGTTTCAGTCCAATCTATGCTCTAAACATAATTTCAATTGACCGCAGTAGTCTCGGTTTTTTTTTTAATTTAAGTTAGTAAGAGCAGGGTAATATATTATTGCCAAAGATTTCTGTTTCATTGTTCTCGTCACATTTAGTTCAAATGTAAATAGATAATTCCACGATTGTAATCAGCTGAATTGATTCAGGTTAGCGACGATATACATAAGCTAAGTTCACAGAGCAGATTTTACTGCGTTTAAGATCATACATCAATTTTTTATCCAATAGTCCCTCTTGCATTAATTTAATGAAAAGCTAACTGTGAATTGATTGATGGAAAAATTGATAGATGTTTAGAGAATCCCGAAACCTCGAGTTGGACTTCGAGTTTGACAGTTCGAGTTAGCAAAAATACAAGATTAAACATTAAAAAAATAACAGAAAAGGCGAACTGAGTGGAATTAAATTCTTGGTCCCCGCACTCGGTCGTCATGTTGCGTCATGGTTTAATTTGCGAGAGTCACATGGGGTTATTGTGTCGTGAAACCTAAAAACGAAATATATTATAACATTTTATTGTCGGATATTTATTTCGAGAACAGGTTGGCTTTCTTTCTTGACTTATTATTCGCCTGTACGACAGCTTAGAGAATACAGATTGAAGGTTTCTAGTGACATTACAAACCCGTTAACTCTGAGTACAAGTATAATTCGTAAGGCACACGTCTCTGTTTAGAGGGCGACAGGAAGGCGGGAACCCGGAGGGGAAAGGGGCAGGAGGCGGGAGAACAAGGGGCGGGAACAGAAAGAAATTGGAAACACCTAAAATGTAGCAACCTTCACAGTAAATTATCAATTTTAAAACTTATAAGATTAGTTGTAAATAAAATGTTATAAAAATACCTTAATCCACTTTTTAAGATTAATTAAAGTCAAAATAAGAAGAAGCCCCGAACAGTTCAGACGAATGTCCACTTTTGGAAATGTTTTGTTCCGCAGATCAAAACAAACAGTTATCCAATCATTGCTCGAATTTGGAGTCACATGATGGGAGGTCTGTTGACATAAAATATTCCTGCCCTGTCGATCGAAATCAACTCCGGCAGCGAAGTGTATAGAACTCGAATTCGAATGAAACAAACTTTTTTCTATTAACTAAGCGGAAATTCACAGCTTACAGAAAGAAGAAAATATGCCATTGACCTCTCTTGGACAGGAATAAGTAAAGCGGAGACGAGCGCTTGCATTTTAAATGCTTTTCTGTCGCGCGCTATGCCCACGCTATGTACTTGGTTTTGGTAAATTAAAAGAACTGAGCTATGAACTCCGCTTTTAAAATAAGATACTCTCGCAGTTTACGCCACATCATGCAAGGATTTAAGCATCCTGGGCCTAACTTTATTCACGGC
This sequence comes from Oculina patagonica, assembly GCF_052425735.1. NCBI lineage: Eukaryota > Metazoa > Cnidaria > Anthozoa > Scleractinia > Oculinidae > Oculina > Oculina patagonica. The sequence continues at coordinate 29,425,875 of NC_135763.1, forward strand.
TTGCAGAAAGAAAAAAAATATGCCGTTTATCTCCCTTGGCCGAGAGTGAGTAAAGCGGAAACGAACGTTTTCCGTCGCGCGCTATGTACATATCAGTGACACACTAAGCACTTGGTTTGGTAAATTAACAGGAGCTATGAACTCCGATTTTCAGATAAGATACTCTCACAATTATCCCGGGCATTAGCTTGGCGGCGTCTCGAATTCAAAAATTAAATGCGATGTCGCAATCTAACATGAAAACATTTACAGTTGGTATCGTGCCAGAACTGACCGGTCTAACAAATTTATAGTCGAAGGTTTGCATAAGCCGTTAAACTTACAGGTACTACTTGTTTTCTACGAATTAAACGAAAAAGTAAATAGCTTCCTAGAAGCCACATGAATATTTGGCGCAACTGAGTCAAGAAAATAGAACACGTGTCGAAGGAAGCGACACATTACAGTGGCATTACATTGCTGCAAATCAAACAGCCTGGCTTGGCAACACAATAAAAATATTAGAAAAGAAAAATCCTTCGCGCAGCTCATAATCTGCTGGTCTTGTAGTGAAAACATAAAGTGAGCTGTACTGAGTTTTATCTTGCAATAAAAATGAGTCACAACAAACCTTTCTAACATATATTTCATCAACAAATAGGCGTCAAAAGGTGTCAAACTCTGCTTCGCAAAATACCTGGCTAGGAAATCAACTCGAAGGCTAACTCAATCATTCGAAAACATCATGGCATTTTGAGCTCCTTATAAACATAACAACAAGACCGTCAGAACTCCTAGCTGGTTAGAATTAAGTTGACTACACTGAAATGCAGGAACATACATTGAACATGCATTGACTGAAGTCTCCTTCGCCTTCCCTTGGCATGGCGCAAACACGCAGCTCGCCAGGGTTCTCATTCCTTCCATGTTTTTCTAACTCCAGGTTATCAAGAAATTGAATCTTATCGAGAAAATAATTCCCTTCGCTTCAGTCGAGTCCGTGCTTGATTTCTTTTGCCGGATACCCTTCCTTTTAAGTTAAAAAAAGAATAATGTCAAAGAGAGAGAAATCGGATTTTTTGCCGCCTAAAGTGCCCTCGGTAAGACAAAACAGTGGGTCCGGAGACTGGACACGAATTTGGCTCGAATGACGTAGTTAGTGGTTCCACGGATCAGTTTACACTTAGATTTTGTTGATACACAGTGAAGTTCACTACTTCAGCTGAGATTGTTGCTGCTTTTTCGTTGATAAATCGAAATCGTGTCCGACAAGAACGATATCTTGCCATCTGCGGACTTGGCAGAGCGGGTTTCTAGCAGAAATGAATCGCACAACGAAATATCGTGACACTAAATGGACTGAAGTAGCTAGTTGGACCTGTCCAACCGCCGCAAGCCGAGCAAGCGCTCTTTCACAAAAGCGGTGGTCGACGAGGACGATCGAAGTTCGGCGAAGCAGATTCAAATGAGAAATTCCCTATAAAAAAAATGAATAACTAGAATTTTTATTGTTTCCAAAAGCACATACATCGACGGGCTTTGATTTTTTGAGTGGTTTCGCAGTGTCGCAATGTGCTTCGGAATTGACACGAGCGCTGCTTGCCGCGCCGAGGTTGCCTGCTTGTCGAATGTGTAAATTCAGGTTACGGTACGCCTATCCCGGTGGTTATTCGGTATTATATAACGATTTGGTGATTTTAATACAAGTAGCGATCAGTTGCTCGCTTTCATTTTGATTGTGTTCTTGTGTGGGAAAGTACAGTGGACTGACATATTTCTCCGAAGCGTGAGAGTGACATAATTAAACTTGACAACACGGCAAGATAACACTTCTTCAAACTCAAGATTAGCACTTTTTGACTTGAACCAAACCAAAAATTTCTTCTTCAAGAATAAACAGAACTGCAGTTGTTGCTGTTTATGGTTCGTTAGCTCTACGGTATATTTTCAACCGTCGACTTCTTTGTCCGGATACGATAAATCCTGATTACAGTGCGTGTTTATCAGCAAATAATTCCAGCGAAGGCAGCCGTAAAATTTGTCCAAGATTTTGCAAGATCTCAGTGTATTGTTTAAAAGTGCATTCGCCATGGAATACTACCGGAAATGCAGACGTGAATGACAACATTCGAAGCGCGCTACTTGAAAACAAACAAGCATTTCTAACTCACTCAAGTCGAATTTACATTCCATATTTTTGCTTCTTTCACAGATGCATTCGTTTGCGTCTGGCGATCGATCGTTTCAAGTGTTTGGGAAAGGAAACGACTGCTACCTTACGAATGACAAAACGATCTACTAACTATACAAATTAAATTTTGAGGAACGAAGTCTCATAATGAAAGAATAACACGTGTACCCCGGGGGGGGGGGGGGACTCCCATATGAAACGGACGGGGATGCTCGTCGGAAATTTTGAAAAGAACCCCTAAAAGAGACCAATCTGGGTGTGGCTCAAGCCTTTCTTGACCCCTAAAAGATACCAAAAAACTAAGAATGGAGTTTATATTTGTATATTTCTTCGTGTGTAACCCTAAACGAGACCATTATGGCTAAAAATATTGGCGTTTTGGGCGTTTTTTTCCCGGAATACCCTAAGCGAGACCAAAAGTCCGAAATTTACACCCCTAAGCGAGACGACGAGCATCCCCGTCACTTTCATATGCGAGTCCCCCCCCCCCCCCCCCGGGACGTGTACCCAGCTGTGTAACATATTGTAAACTCCTGGCGCGACTGCTAAATCTTTCTTCGGCTAGTCAGGGCAGAATGATATAGAGAGACCACCATTTCCTTTACAGAGATAACTCTTTTGATAAATTTCCTCTTCGCTTCATGACTTTATCGTTCCATTTGTGGCAAGGAAGAGCTTTTGCTGAGAACAGCGATCCTTGAACGCCTTGAACTGCCGACGGAACAGAATTCGTTTCTTCTTGCGTTTTCATCAGACTGACGAAGCTGCCTCGTCCCCAGGCGCCGATTGGCCGGACGTTGAGGCGGTAAGGCGGGAAAACAGGGAGCGCGGGGATTGATGGTTAGGGAGCGAGCCGCGGAGCGCCTGGCAGATCTTGCATTCAATATGGCGGACCAAAATGTCATCAACCCTGAAATGTGTATTAAAAACAGCAAAAGAGCCGTCTATTTAGCATTTTTACAGCACAGAGCGCCTTGGACACATCTTTTATGAAAAATATTCTTATTAAGACGACGGACTTCACCACCATTTTCGCACGCTTCATGTCCCAGCTCAGCTTGAGAAGAGCCAGGAGGAGCATACGAGGCACTCTGTGAAGTTAAAAAAGCTTTAAATCCTTTACGGCAAAGAGACGTTGAAATGTCTAATGACATTTTCCGAACTCCAAGAGAGACAGGTACTCATTTCCGTTTATCGAAGTTGTCTTGTAAATCCGAGTGTAAATGACAAGAAAATTAGTTATCCTTTCCATTGTTTTGTGTAGAATTTTTTTCGTAGAGCCCGAGAGTTAGTTGCCTTTTAGTTATTCCATGGACGCTCATTTAAGCCAGACGCGACAAAAATAATGCAACAACAGTATGAATCCATCGATACAAATAACAATTCATCTGTCTTTGGGATGTCATTTCTACTATCTCTGGTTTACTTCAATTAAATGTTAATTATCTGCTTATCAGTAATCAAGCACAACCTTTGATAGTTGTTTTATTAATTGAAAATAAAAATTACATTAAAAATGTTTGATATCATAACTGTAATTTTTTTCAATGCAATTTTTTTTATTGATTGCCAGTAGGTGACTTTTTTCCCATTAAACTACAATTTATTAAGGATAAATACACATTTTTTTTGTTAAGCATTGTGGCAGTGAGTCTGCCATTTATGCTGTGAATGCAACTGAGGCAACTAAATTGTTTGGAATGTACCCTATGCCATGCCATGCAGGCTTTTAATTTGGGGGCAGGTGCAGAGAGCATTTCTGTTGAATGTGACACTGTTTCCATGAAGTTTTTAGAATGGTTCATGTGCGGTATATGATTTAAGATCATCTTGAAATCTTGCTTTGTAAAAATGGAAAGATAATTTTTCTCATAAATATTTATGTATTAATATGCAAGGCTAGCATCTTTGGACATCCAAGGCCCACCATCATTCTATTCTAAATAACTCTAGTAACAAACCCCTCTTAATTTTTTATCACTCTCCTGTAATTCTTTACAAATTTAAAATAGTACATGTATTTGTAAAATTCTTTACTTTTTTAGCAACTGAAAAGAAATGTTTACTTTGTGCTTGCAAATTTGGTGTCTAAAGGCCTTTGTTATGCTCCCACTGACTTGATATTAACTAATTACAAAAGGAGCTGGGGTGAACTGTACATGGAGGGTTGAAGAGGGTAGTAAATCACTTTAGAAAATCAATCAAGTTAATTTTCAGGAGAAGGCTAACTATTATGTCCAGATCATAATCAGATGAAGGGCACCACCAAGGAAATTGTCGTACAAACAGTAATCCTCAGATTATCTCATGCACAACTTATTTAAATTCACAGTAGGTTAAGGCCATGCAGGTAAAACCCTCCTGGCTAGATAACTTTTGCAAATTGAAGGGAAATGTCTGAATGGTTTTGCAAAATCAGTACTACTAAAAATATTTTTAAAAATGTAAAAAGGTATCTTTTTCTCTTACAACAGCTGTTGTCATGTGTATAAAGCAGCAGGGTAGGCAAAGCACACATTCAACATTTAAAGTGTTTTAATTGTTTTCCAAGACTGCTAGAGGCAGTGGGCTATTAGCAGACTGGGGAAAAAGTGGCAACTCCAGGTTTGCCGGTTTATTTATTTTAATCAAATTGAATATGGTTAGCCAGGAGTTGCCATGTTCACATCAAATGCATTTAAGAGTCAGTAACAAACTCTTTGATGTAAAATTGCCTGGCATCTCAATTTATTTTCCTACACTATCTCAGCCATAAACTCTTGGGCCGGCAAAAATGATTTAAGTTTTGCTGTCTGTCATAGTCCAGTGTTTTGTTACCCTTAGGAATAAAGTTTTGCCACACATTCTCTAAAAACACCTACTTAAAAAACACTCCCTGTGACACTACAACTAGAAAAAACTATATTTTTTTTGTTACAAGTTTGTCAAAGTCTTATCCTGCTTAAATCCTCCAAAAGAGTGACCAAAACCTTATTTCTCCTTACAGTATCAATGCATTATCAAGCAGTACAGTGACGAGAAACACACAAATTAATCAGCGGAGAGTAATTTCGATATTAACACTTGAATCAGTAAAAAGAAATTTTGAGTAGGATCTGCCTCCTCTGGTCACTAACACATTAAGTGCTGAAATAAACAGAACTACGCAAAGTTGAAATTTCAATAATTGTACTTTCTGTCAAGAAAGGTAAATTATGAGGTTAACCTAGCTAGAATTAAATATCAGCACACATTATAATTGTTTATGTGTCATGTTCTCATAAGATCTCCTACGTTGGACAACATTAATTTGATAAAACACTTGTTAGCACTTGAACGGCTCTCTCTGGAGCGCTGCTTATAGACTTTATAGCTGAAGTTTAACGGCCAAGAGGTACAAATAAAAGTATACCGAAATGTAAGGAAGCTAAGCACTGCTCAGAAACGAAACAAACCAGCTCTGGCATCGATTGAAGCGAAACTTACCCTCAGTTCGAAGCTTATAAAGAAATTTAATTTTCTAACGACGGCAGATATTCTTTACCCTCCGCCATTGACGATCTTCTCGCAATCAAAGTGGGATTTTCTCTGTTCAATCTTCTGCTCAGATTTCATATCATTTCTCCGGATAAATCGCTGATTTTGAGCTAGATTTCCCGCCAACATTAGATTAAAGCAAGGGGACCCCCGCTTTGCTGAAACCAGCCTCAGTGAACGCTGAAAAGAATCGGCTCGATAGAGAAACGAAAACGATCCGAAAGGCCGTCAAAATCCCCATGTTGACAGTACTAACTTCCACGTAGCTCCCAGTGTTGATTTCTTGACCGTTAAACTTGTTAAAAGCGCTAAAACGCCTTTTGACGAGAAACCGAACATTTTTGCCAAGAAACTGAACAGGATCTGCCAGGCGTCCGCTTCCCCGTCCGCATCAGGCCCAGAACGCCAAGCGAACCGTGCACGTCAGTCCCACAACACCAAGCGAACCGTGCACGACCAAGGACGAGGACGCCTGGGGACGAGGCAGCTGACGAAGCGCTTTACTATACACATGGAATTTCGCTTTCATTTACTCTGCGAAGCTTCACCAAAGGAAATAAGTGTATTTGTTGCAGTTTCGTTTGCGCAATTGCCTTTGTTTGACTCAAAAGCCGAAATATAGCTTTCGCCAGCCCTCTTTGCTCTCTTTATGCCATAATCCTGGTGTCTTTAGAACCACTAAGTACGTCATTTCCGGTGAAACCGGAGCGTTTGGCCGCGCGCGAAAAGGACCCACTTCAAATTGCGAAATCCAAACTTCGAGGCTCAAAAAATCCTAGAAAAAAGCGCTTTTGATCTCTTAAACACGCATATTCGTGCTAACTAAGACATAAACAAGCAAATTGAGCAAAGTTATTTTTTACTTCATAGGCACTTTAAAGCTGAAGAAACGACCCGAAAGACAACCAAAACAAACATACGCATCGAAAGTAAATTCTAACCTCCGCGCACAATCCGCCGTGATTTTACACAATTGTCACGTATAACGCTTCTTCAATGCTTTCTTTGTGTTGTGTTACCATCTGGCAGGAAACGCACCACGGGAAAACTTGAAAAAAGGCAAATATAAAATTCTAGTGGAGTCCACTCGGGAAGAATTGACAACCGCCATGTTGTTACGTCACGCTATTGTTTTCCACATTTCCAAAAGTGGACATTCTCCTGGAGTGCCGAAAGGTATATTGAAAATCCCTCGGATTTTATTATAACAACGAGTTAGTAAATTCGTTTCTTTACAAATGCAATTTATTATAGTCGATCCTCTTTTAAACCCACTGAATTTTTCCAGTGAGACCTCACATAATTTGGCATTCTAAACCCCTGTGTCAAAGCCTGGATGTAAATTTCATCTCGAAATTGTGCAAAGAGGCAGCTGATCAAGTCATAGAAAATCAAAACAAACGCACGTAAATCGATTCAATTTGGCAAGGATGGAATCCCTTATTACATGTATCTTTTGGACAACGTAAACCAAATGGTATATATGTGTATGCTGTAATTTTCCTTAGAATATGTCTTATTATATTTAGAGTCTATTGTTAAGGTGAATATTGTGTTCTTTTCTTTTTTCAGAAATTGCAAACGATTCAGGGAGATATGAACGCAGTCCAGGTTTGAACACAGTGCTAAAATTTTTAATAGCTGGTGTTGATATATGAAGTCTCGAATATGTTTCTGAAATATCCCGGAGCAACTGGCCTGCCTCCTGCCGGTTGGGAATTTATATTATGTTTATTTAAAATATTTGTTTCAGTATTTGTTCAAATTTGCCATGAAAAAGCTCTACTCAAAAAGTGGTCAGTGAAGTATAAACCGTTAAATTCAGATTATAAGCCCTGAGCTTATACAACTTCGTAAAGGGTTTTGTGTGGGCTTATAAACTGGATGGGGCTAATATCCAAGGGGGGCGTTTAAGTAATGTTTAATAAATGATCAGCAGTGTTTTATCAAGTTTAAAACACGATGCGCAGCCGAGTGTTTTAGACTTGGTAAAACACGAACTGCGAATTTATTGAACGGCTTTAAAATCTTGTAATGTAGATTAACTCATTCTTGCACTAATATTTAGATTTGGGGTTATTTTGGCCTAGAAAATTGGACGTAAAGTTTAGCCGTGTCTTTATCAGATATAAAGACACTCATTAAACATTAATTTCTTTCGTATTTTCTTTATGAATTATTAATGAGTTTTTGAAGCGGAATATAAAAACGTTTCGAAATGAGCCAAGGCAGTGTGGATCGAAATGCATTTTCAGTGAAAAAAAAGTCATAATAAAGCAACATTTAGCCCTATTCAATGCTGTCATCAACTCGAGAGGGGGCTTATACCCGGGGGTGGGCCTCAGTAATAACCGGATGTATTTTTTTTGTTGTTGTTTCTAGGTAGATTATATTGGCCTATAACCAGGGGAGTTGATAAGCTTAAAAAAAGAGAAACGTTTCGAAACAAGCCACGGCAGTGTACTGTGGATCTAAAAAGTCGTAATAAAGCAACATTAAGCCCTGTTCAATGCTGTTATTTAGCAGAGGGGAACCTATATCCGGGAAGGGGGCTTATAACCGGATGTATTTTTTATGTTTCTGGCACAGGTATATGTGCATTTCTTATAAGCAGGAGGGGGGCGGGGGTCTTATAACCACAATTGTACAGTATATAATATATTGTATGTATAACTTTTTGTATAAAACTGTGATGTTAACGTTGGTGCTCGCTCTAAGACGGAGACACCAAACAGTTCTCCAGGACAGTTCTCTTGCGTCTCACCACCTTTAATTGATAATCATTTCTAAAAATGACACATGTGGATTTTGAAGGTCACGGTAAATAGAAAGATGAAAAACGTCTTACGTTACCATACTGTGTCAAAAGCCATTTTATTTTAGGATTCTCATGTTTTGCCACACTTGTGTTTTAGGTTGCAGTGATCTGATGAATTGCCAAAATTACGCGAACATGTGTCACTACAATCACGTCAATGTGATGTGCCGACGTACATGTGGAATATGTTAGTTTGAGGTAAATATAACCAATAATAGTTTTAAACGGGGTTGTTCCCTTAATAGCAAAGTTACCAATTTGAGTTACCAATCCCAAGCGAATAACACAAAGGGTGAAACCTAATGAAAACTATTCATTAGGCACCAATTAATGATTCAAAACCTGGGCAAGCAGCTCTTCTGGTCCTAAACAACAAACTTACTACTAGCTTCAGGCGCAAATCCAGACCGCAATGGGCGTCAAAAGTCCTTGAGACAGTTGGATAAAATTGATACTAATTTAAAATTCCCGTTTTTCACCTTTAATCTGCTGCCGCTTCTGAACCACTCCCCCTTCCCCCTTTCCAATGTTGTACTCAAACGAGGCAAGTCTTGCAGATAAAAAATACAACATTGTTTCGGGGGGGAGGGGTTATATTGAAGAAGTGAGGGGTAAAATTTGTCCTAGGTACTCAAAAAGTGCCGACTGTCTCAACACTTTTGGCGCTCATTGCGGTTTCACCGTTTTACGGAAATCGGTCAGATTTTAAAACGAATATATTTTTGCAATTAAAGAAGATTCTTAGTTTCAAGATAAAAAACGCGACTTTTAAGCTTCTAGGGTAATAGTACTGGTCACTATCGAGCATGCTCCCAGGCTCGCTCCATCGGCACTCGTGTTATTGGAAAACGGTCAGCATTTTTCTGGATCCCCGCCTGAGCTTTATTGTTATTTCTGTGATATCTGCATATGATTTGAGCTGGTGATGCTGTGTATGGATACTGGGAGGTTCATTTAACTCCACTTTGTCAAACACTTTAGGGACGGACATTTAGAAATAACCGGAGGGGATGACTTTTACCAAAAAAAAATCCTGGAAGGGGAACTTGTCGAAAAAAAGCATGCAAGCGGTTGTGCCTGAAAAAGAAACTTGTGTCCCCGGACCCCTTTAATTTGTCATGTACCGATCGCGAAAGAACAGCATCAGCTCAATCCTATCAACTATTTGGTTGCAAACGCACCTGACCCACCCTCACATTTGCGTCCCATCAGTAAACAGTTAATGAAAAGCACAAACAGTATTATTATTATTTATCACTGCAATTTTGTCTGATATTCTAAAGTCTATCTTGGTAAGTTTTAGCTTTCATCTTTTTCATAGTTTTTTCTTCCGGAAGAGTCCACTCTCGGTGGACTCTTCCGGAATTGTTATCGATTGCCTATCAACTAGAAGCACCGTTTGCCTTGTTGTCTAGACATATACAAGAAAAAGCTACTAAATTTATAACCTTAATGACTGCGTCACGGCAACGGTTATTCTTGTTTATTAGGATTCACGCTGAAATACTCCCTGTAAAACATAATGTAGGCGAACAAAATAATAGCTCAATTACAAAGAAATATATCTGTTAACGTTAAGCATTACAACTAAAAGTTACAAACAGATGAGATTTACATAGTATAAATTGCTTGAACCCAAGAGTATCAGTAGTTCGTATATAATAGTGTGATCGTCTAGGTGTAATAAACGTACTTGAACGTGAAAACACGCAATATTCACAGGAGAAGACGTGGAATCCTGCCCTAAACGAAAGGTTAGGGTGGTAGTTTGTTGCAAAGAATGGAGGAAAAGTAACGAATCTTTCTCTTTTTTTTTTCAGATCGATCATGTACAAACAGTGACCAACCATTGAAATGGACTAGTTAATGCCAAATGTTTATTTGCTTAAAGGAGAATAAACGAAACCAAAATGGAAATGATAGAGAGTCTGATTTTTTATATAAACAACTAATAGTCCTTATGCATGTTTACGTCAGACTGGTCAGTTTCACCACCAAGCCTCGTTTTCGAAGTGCGAACTTGCAAATTTTATCATGAACGAATTCCCTAAGCAGCATAAATGAAAAGAATACCCACGTGAAAACTGCATGAAGGTGGCATAAGGTTGAAAATAATTCGCGTAAACGAGGCTTGGTGGTAAATTTTGAGCATATGACGTTATCATGCATAAGGCCTATTGCAATAAGGTTGTCATAAAAAAGGAAAAAGTCAAATGTCAAATAGGAATTAACTAAGTGCATGCGTGATATTTCGTTTATATGATCCAAAATGTCTCAAAATACGAATAAATCAATTTATCTTGTTACTGCATAAAAAAAAATTGGACTCGAAGTGTGCAGTTGACTTAAGTGCAAGGAAGCCGTTTTTGATATTATTATAAGTTTAACAACTGTTCTCCTAAAGCTTGGTGTCATCGAGATTTAATGAGCCTTTTGCATGTCAAAACTAAGATAAAAGCTCAGTTAGCGGCAGAAAAGCAAACTAACAGGCGGTAAAAAGTACCATAAAAAATATTCCATTGAACAAAGAAAACATTCAGACGGATTTACTGGTGGACTCCACTAAAAGAGCATTTCAAAAATAAAATATTCGTCTCAAGCTCTATTTTTTTTTCAAATAAGCCGTAGCATAAATATATTGATTGAGCCTTTTTCAAGCTGTAGAATCAGTCGAATGCGAAGAAAGATTCGAAACTGGTTGTCTAAACAATTCGACTTCTCATCTTTTGACAGCTCAAGCCGGCCAACATTGACATTTCTACAGAATGTATTTACTCAGCATTTTTTCAGTTTCTCTCGCAGCATTTGCATATGAATTATATTTACTTCTTTATTGAAAAACAACGCAGAAACTAGATCAATATAACACAAACAGCTAAAAAAGAAAAGGATAAGCTTTGACATAATGCTATCCAGGTTAAAAACTTCTTAGCCAATGCATGAAGCAATTGGTGTACAAACTTTAGATTGAAAATTAAATTCATCGTTTATAAAAGACATGGGCTGTACCATAAACAATTGATTGAGCCTTTTAAGCTGTAGGAACAGTTGAATGCGAAAGAAGATTCGAGAACGGTTGTCTAAACAATTGGACTTTCCATCTTTTGACAATTTACGGCTAACATTGCTTAATCTTACTACTGTCTCCGCGCTAGCGTATTTTTACAAGTTAGGGTACTTTGTTGCAAAACCATAAAATAAAACAACCCTATTATATAAGGTTTTCTTTTCTGCATTACTAAGCTAAACTCCAAATTTCTTTTATTGAAAAGATAGAAATAATATTGACTAAAGTTTTACCAGCTGCAGGAGTTTTTTGATAAGAAAAATTAAATAGACTTTGAAGTCCTTTCTTTTCACAACTCTCTGTTAGCATTTCTGCATTCACATGGATATTTTTCAGTTGCGCGTAAAGCATTTGCATTTGAAATATATTTGCTTTATTGAACGAAATCACGGAGACTATGCCAACATCAATAATCAAATAGAAAAGAAAAGGATAAGCTTCTAAAAACGTGTAAACAGGTGAATAAAAATCTTGCCTATACGAATCATCCAGTAAGCCAATCTTAAAAAAATTATGCAATCTTTTAAAATGTTAAGCTGAGCTCGCAAAAGCCAAAAAAGTGAACAGCCCTATTAGAAAAGCTTTTCTTTTCTGTGTAACAAAGCTAAACTTCAAACTTCTCTCGTTTAAAAAGTAATCCCAGCTTTGGAAAAAGATTTGGAATGAAGCTTTTCTCGTGCTGTTGACCCAGTGGTCTATGAAAGAAGATTCGAGAACGGTTGTTTAAATAATTTGATTTTCCATATTTTGACAAGTCAATGCTAACCTTGACAAGTGCATTGCATTCAGTCAGTATTTTTTCAGTTGCCCCCGCAGCATTTGCATCTGAATAAAATCTGCCTTCTTATTGAAATACAACACAAAAACTACATCAATATAACAGAATCAACCAAAAAATAAAAGGATAAGCCTTAACAAAAGGCTACCAGGTAAAACAAAAACTTCTCAATCACCTGAATCATCCAATATGCAAACTTTAAATTTTAAGTTAAATGATCTTTTAGAAAGGGCGTGTGAAGTGTTTGAAAAGGTGATCCAGGTGAGCTGTGACTAAAATAATATTGCAGACTATAAAACAAATGTTAACCAGAACTCCTTACCACTTTGAAGATCGTTTCTTCAAGATGAATCTCTGGATTGGAGTTGCGATTTTGCTGCTTGGAGTTTCATACTCCGAAGGTATGAGAGTCCCACTACATTTGTCACTATATATTTCTTTCGTTCAATATAATTTTTATACTTATTGCAAATCACTGCCAGCTATTACCTTCCTCATTTTTCGTGTCATACCAACCTTATTGAACGTGATTAAGATCAAAATAGCTGGCACAGGTTCTATATAATGGCACTCATGATAATAATCCATCATACTACATTAATGCCTAATTTTTCAGGCTGTGGAAATAAACCATTTTCGAGCAGGGTCGTGAATGGTGAAAATGCCCAGCAACACTCATGGCCCTGGCAGATTTCACTCAGGGTAAACGGTCGCCATATCTGTGGAGGATCGCTCATTGACAACAATTGGGTCGTCACCGCGGCCCACTGCGTGGATCGAAACCCAAGGCCAAGTGGTTACACTGTCGTTGTGGGTAAGCTATTGCAAATTATCTAAGTGGGATTTATTTTTTAGCTGATTTCAATGACATTTCATGTACTATTCCTACATCGATCAGTTTTTATTTTCTAATAATCTATTTCCTCTTCTGATCGCAGAAAAAAGTTAAGCATTGCTTAAAGGAGAAGTTCACTCCAGAATGGCGATTTATTTTCTTTACGCCAATAAAAAGTTGATACAAAGATATGTTATTCCCCAAAATTTCAGCCTCCGACGTTCGCTATAACCCTACGAAATATTTCCCAAAACTTGACAACTGAACCCCGCCATCTTGGAGCTGGTAATGTATGCGTGACGTCAAAGAGCTCAGCCTGAAGTTTGACGGGGAAATTTTAATAGTCGAAAAATTTTTCATTGGCGCTCTGTTTGAGCAAAATGGAGCTGCACAAAGAGACATTTTGTCAAACAAAAGCCACTACGCAGAAACAAGGAGTTTCGAGTATTTAAATTTTCCCGCCAAACTTCAGGCTGAGCTCTTTGACGTCACGCATACATTAACAGCTCCAAGATGGCGGCGTCCAGTTGTCGAGTTTTGGATAAGATTTCGTAGGGTTATAGCGCACGTTGGGGGCTAAAATTTTGGTGAATAACATATCTTTGTATAAACGTTTTATCAGCGTAAAGAAAATAAATCGCCATTCTGGAGTGAACTTCTCCTTTAATACTAAAACACTAAAGCGCTTCTATCATTTTAAATTTTTCTGACCAGTTAATTAAGCATGTATTTATTAAGGTCAAAATACAAAGAAAAATAAATAAATAAAAATAAATAAATAAAAAAGGAATGACATTCTTAGTAGTAGATCTATCCGAATAGTTCTTGGGGTTTTTATGCAGTGCTATTAAACTGGGCTCAGATGTTACATTTCCAACCGCGATTAAAAAAGGCCTTAGAATTGAAATTTAATTCCATTGCCAGGAGCCCATCATCGGACTGGAACAACTTCAGTGCAGCGCACCTTCCGCTTGAGACAATTATTCAAACACGAGGGATTCAGCATGAGAAATCTGAAAAATGATATTGCCCTTCTGCAACTGGACGGGTCCATACAGGCTAGTTCCAAAGTCAACACGGTGTGTTTGCCAGCTTCAGGGAGCCGTATTCGAGCTGGATCAAAGTGCTACATTACAGGTAACTAGAGTTTTCGCAAATGTTTTCCAATTTTTATCGACTACAAATCTATCAGTACTGGCATTAATGCTAAGGTTTGAATTATGCTTAAAGTTCCAAAATTATTGTCTTTAACCTACTCTATAAAGAATCAATAGTAGACACTGAGTTGTGAACATGTGATTATTCTTTACTGCCTAGCATTTTTGGTAACCGGGGTAATGGCTATCGTAGAGAAGTCACAGATGGGTAATACTAGTAATTTTTACGCGCTTCCGCTAATGTAAGCAAAGAAAAAATGGCACAAGATTTTTTTAATGTATTTCCTTGCGTGGTGTTACTTTATTTATTTGAATAGGCTGGGGAAGAACTGTCGGAGGTGGAAATGCCGCTGGCATTCTCCAGCAGGCAATGCTGCCTGTCGCTGGACACAGGGACTGTAGCAGAGTGAACGGAAGATTAGCTGCAGTTGATGAAAGGTCCATGGTTTGTGCTGGAGGTCAAGGCAAAGGTGGATGCCAGGTAAATAAACCATACTTAAAGGTCAAATGAACACAAATTTCAAAATGCAATTTTAACCAACCAAACACTAAAACTATCCATCATTGAGTGAAAATGAAAACAAGTTTTGCTTTCCGTGCCTTAAAAGCGCGAATTACAGCAAAAAATAAAATTAAGTCATTTCACGTTGTTGTTCGTATGAAATTTACCAAGATTGAAATTCAGCTCATAAAAGTGAAATGCTAATGAAAAGAACAATACAGATTCCTGATTTGTTTTCATACCAGCGTGCATTCTGCCTACGTCTCACATGATATGCAAAACGACAGCAAACAAAACTTTAAGATATTTTTGAGCTTTAGCTGTTTTATTTAAAAAGAATGCGTGTCTCTGAACAACAATCAACAAACAATCAACTGAAAAACGGCCGAACAGAACGAAATAACTGCTCGAACTGTTACTAAACACATTTATTTAAATTCTAAGGTGAGGTCTGCGAAATCGGTCTGCGGTCATTTTCAAAAACGCCAATTATGACGTCACAAGTTTTTATTTCCGACAATTTTTCCGAGCACTGTACAGTCATGATTCAACTTGTAATATCTCTGTAATGCAGTGTCCGATTACTTTGAAACATCGTGATATGTTTATTTGGCTCTTAATAAACACATGGGTAAAAAAATTAAAAAATAAAATTTTTTGGTTCATTTGATCTTTAACGCCATTCGGGACAATTACAGTGTAGTGTCATTTTTTTCGCTTGGTTTATTTCTCTCCTCAATGGTGCTCACACGAATTCCAGCACGACGCCGATCACTTTTTTATTTCAGTCATACTACGGCTTTAACTTTTAAAAGCTGTTTGGATGGATATTTGTGTGACAATTCGTGCATTTTGGCACCCTGTTATAGTTTTGGAATAATTTTGCATCGATTCGCACTATGTTCTTAGACTATAGTGCAGGTAAAAAGCTTCCTAATGAAGGCATTAAAAAATCTGGCGACCAGTAAAGGTGACTTAATACAACTAGACTGCAAGGAGGGCTTCATCACCTCCCCCCCCCCCCCCGCCCCCTTTAATTCCCGCTTCACCCCCGCCCCCACCCTTGCCCCGTCCTATCGGAGGTCGGTATGAATTTAAAAGTACGTCTGAGGGTTAAAATTTTGCTTTCTTGATAACTTCATGGCAAAATTCTGAATTCGAGAAAGCATCTTAGGAAAAACATGCCGACGTGCATAGCATTTTAGTAAATTACACTGAAAGGCCGGCCACGTATAAAAATTGTGTTGTTTATAGGAACCATCCAACTTCAGTGATCGGAGGATTCCATGAAAATAGCAAACAATACAATGCTTCTCACCCTGCAATATAAAAATGATATAAACGTGTTTTTATTTCTGTAAAATGTTCAACTATAGGGAGACAGTGGTGGACCATTTGTTTGCAACGAGGGTGGACGATGGATTTTGAGAGGTGCCGTAAGCTGGGGACATTCTCAGTGCAGAACCGATCATTACACAGTGTTCGCTCGTGTGAGCAGTTTTATTGGATGGATCAACCAGAAGAAGTCAGGTAATTTAACAGGTTTCACCAACAATCGCTTTGCTGTAAGATATATTATGTCTTTAAAAAACATGTAAAAGAATCTCACACTGATGTATTCATGATAAACAAATGTATGTAGCAAAGAGTGTTGCCAAAAATGTGAATTAACGATGCAATCGTCTACACATATGTCTGCTTGCACGTATTCGCTTCGGCGATGTGTATTCGATCACATTAAACAAATCCGGTTTTTATGTTAAGCTGATTAAATTTGTTTTTGTTACTCTAATTTATTGAAACAGGCTCTTATCTGGGCCGTGGTGGTCAGAATTGTCCTATTAAATTTTACTCACGTCGTATTTTCGTTTAAGGTGGTGGCGGTGGCGGTGGCGGAGGCGGAGGCGGAGGCGGCGGTGGAAGTGAGTAAAAGCAATTTCCTTCAAAATTTAAATTTATAAATTGTGTCAAAGTGCAGACATTTGGTCAGCTGTATCTGAAGATTTACCACGACGCAGTTAAATTTAAGATATTCAGTTGACGTTGGTCTTATGTAGCCTCCAAGCAATTTAACTTCTGACCCCTGGTGCTTGTCGCTTTTTAGGCTTTTTGTTTAAGACTAGTTGGAATCTGGTTACCGATTTCACATTTGCAGTTACCGGTTACCGATTTCTTATTTGGTATCTAAACTAACATTCTTCGGTCCAATTTTATATCCGTATGGGGGGGGGGGGGGGATTGACAGGCATTTGCCTAATTCCCATACAGAAAACAAAGAACAAAAACAACAACAAAATGTATATTTTGCAGATGTTGTTAAAAATAGCTTTTCTTGTCACGTTTTGTTCGTTGTGCAAGGTTTGCGAAGTTTGAAGCGTTATAACTTAGAGAAAATTAAATTGTATTTAAATCATATGCCATTCAATATATCATTTTAATTTGCATTTATGTTTTCGCATTGATTTATTCCAGGTTGTGTAGACAAAGACCCGAGATGTCCAGGTTGGGCTCGTTACTGCAGCTGGCATCGTTGGGTACAACAAAACTGCATGAAAACGTGCAGGCGTTGCTAATTTAAGGTATTACTTTATAAGCTTCGTTTGTTTTTGTAATTGTTTGGAAAGGAGGATGGTTTGTTATTGCGGTTTTCAGTGGTATGTGAACTCTGAAATTCAATCCTCATCCAACGGTTTACGCTTTGTGAGGCCGTCAATCATCTTAGCGGACCTCTCGGGAATCAGAAATTCACTTCAACCGGGACAAAAGGCCACGTCCGTCAGTTGTGATTGGTAAACTACGATCCATTCTGTTTGATTCTGTTTTTCATGGTTCGTTGGCTGTCGCCAAAATTATGATTGACGGCAGCTAAGAACACTATAGTAAGTAGGATTTTGAATTTCAGAGTTCACATATCACTGGTAACAGCAAAAAGAAAAATAGGTCACCAAGTGAGTCTAATGCCGTATGGCATAGTGATACAGATTGCGCGGTTTTCGTAAGCCGGTTAAAATTGGTTAGAGGTTTGTGTTCGGGAGTTTAATTTAAAATGCTTATAGCAAGCTAGGGCATCGTAGATGATTATGGATGAAAACGAAACAGTCATAAATGTTATATGCTTCACAAAATTTAAAGTATGAACAGGAGTTGATGTTACTTCTTCCGTATTGTCCGTAAAAGCAGAATCGATTAAGAGTGTATCCATAAGAGGACCAGGCAACATGTGATACAGCTCATATCACCGATTTCGCCCAAACTTAGCATAAATGTTGGGTATGGTGAGCTATTTACTGTGACAAAAAATCAGCTCAAAATATTTTATTCCCTTCAAGTTATGGCACCTTTTGCAAAAATGGCCATTTTTCACTAATTTATGCATATTTAATTAGCTGACTTTGATTGACCAGTTCCACAAAAAAAAAAAGTCTGAAAATAAATTTCACTGCATTATATTCTGTGGTTATTAGGCTTTAAGTACAATAATTCACTTCAACCGTCTGATTTGATTTCTTCTCCTCAAACGGTCTTTTGGAAGGTACACATTTCGTACTGTTGGAAATAGCCTTTAACTAGTGCCCATTATCTCCCATGAGCAACAACTTATATACATTATTCTTACATGGGTAATGAAATCCATCATTAAACTTCACAAAAATGCAACAAAATGTCTGGGGACTTCAATATTCTATTAGTATTGAGGAACTAAACACACGTGACTTAACGATTTCTTGCTATTTCATCAAAATTCACCGAAACACAGAAGCCATTTATTTGCCTCAATTTGGCACAAAATCGGTACGAAATAGCTAATCAGGCATAAATTTATAGATAACAATCAAAATATTGGCGAAGATTGGCAGTTAGGGCATTTTTCGGAGCGTTTTCAGAGCCATATAATTCGGCAATGTTGTGATAGTAAATGTAAAAATAGCAGCGAATGATTTTCTTCAAAAGCTCGCTCAATTCAACATTTAGGCACATCAAAGTTAAGAAACAAGAAAGTAATACTACATACATGCCACTTATCGACACACAGATGCTTTCTTTTGAAGAATTTGTTCTTCCTCGCTGCACTTCGATCCTTCGATCGATCTCAATTGACATGTACTGTTGCTTTGAGGCGCGATGAACTTAGCCAATACATCGTGGTTCATCCTTCGTGAAAGGTGTAAACAGGTTGTCAATAAAGTCATTCAAAGAGCTGTTTAAAGTTCACGGAAGGGCACTTGTCTCAGCCAGTTTGAATGAAATAAATTTAACTGGAAAATAAACAGCCGCCATGTTGAATTTCTACCTTTGAGCCTGCCGTTTCAGTCAGCGGTAAAGCCGTACACTTGGGCAAGTACGTAGTGTAGTCATCATATAGTTGTTTGACTAAATCCTATATAGGGATGTTCATAGAGGGGATACATAGCCTAGCCCTACACAGCTATACACGCCTATACATAGCCCAACACAGCTATACACAGCTATACACAGCTATACACACGCGTGTTCATTTGCTTTTCCTTCGCAAATGTTTGTTTTCGTCGGAATAAGTAGCGGATGGTGTTATCTACCCTCTGAACAACCGGGGCTTGATCTTAGCCTTATAAGTAGTGTGCGTTTCTTGTAAAAGTGAGAATTTTTTTCAACTTCTCCATTGAATTTTTTTTATAAATAGTTGAAGAGAAATACACTGGATGCAGTGTAATGTATGCGATGCAATCGGTTTTGATGCTCTGAAATTGAGCTCTGAAATGTCGGAAACCATTAAATAATCAGAGCAAGTTTTTCCATCTTATATCAGGTTAAAACTAGTATGTTTATTGTTTTTTTTGTTGTTTCTGTCTTTTTTGGGAGGTGGGGGAGGGGGTGAATATGGACATTCGAAGAAATGGCGGTCAGGTTGTCAGCCTGGCCTGTGTACATCTATTCCTTCTGTTCAAATCGTCTATATTATATTACACTTTGGCAGCTAGGAGACTGAATTTGTACCCACTCTCTTTTTCGGGATCCCACAAAGTTCTCCATCTGTCCATTTACCAATAAACGTCATTACTGCAGTTTTATTAGTTTGTTTTAGAAAAGGGCTTTTATGGGGACAAATTTTTCCTCCTGAATGCCCACATTGCAAGTGACGAATTGCGGCTTCAAATGATAATTTTCTTCATCACCGACTCAATTTAAGTGGCTATGTGAGTTAAAAGGCGCGAATGCAGACTTTTGTAGAGAGCTTAAACCCCGCATTAAAACTAAACAAATTTATTGTAAGACTAGGACTACGCAAGACGGCAAAACTTATTAGCTAATGTTTCAACCAGCACAGGTAGCCTTCTCCAAGCTTGCTCGGGACCGTACTGGGCGAATATTGGCCCTCGGTCTTTTTTGTACGGACCTCGCTGCGCTCGATCCGTACTGTTAAGACCTCGGGCCAATATTCGCCCAGTACGGCCCTCGCGCGTGGTTAATAAGAGATTTATTTCACGACTGGAAACTTTGTGTATTGAGAATTGCTACCCGGTAGATGTCGTGGAAAACAATATGTGGCAAAACATTTACGCGCGCCAAAGGAGTTAAAATTATTTCTGTGTTGAAGGTCATTTCATTTTCAAAGCAATAAAAACTCCGAAAAATTTTTACAAAAAAAAATCTTGCAAAACATCTTGCGCTAAATCGCGCGGGAATTAGTGCGGTATCATCTGGGACAAAACCCGGTCCGATACTTGGAAAATATCGGCCCTCGCGGGACCGGAAATAAAGTAATCTGATTGGCTGATTTAGTTATTGGCCCTCGGACCGCCTTAGTCGTGTAATAAATGTATATATTTGCTGCGCCATATAGACTGCGTCACGAAAGGCATTTCGTACGTGAATTCTTTGTTCAGTTCAGCACAGACGCTCCCCCAACTAAAGCACTTGCGCAAGAAACGATTACAAAACCTACCTCGCTATCCACCGTATAGTGATTTATCCCGTGGTAAACGTTATTCTCCAATTTTGCTGAGTTATTCATTTTTCCCATTTATGCCCCGGGGTAGGGGAATTTGGTCAAAAAATGTAATCGTTATGCGCGGTATTAATCACTAT
Organism: Oculina patagonica; assembly: GCF_052425735.1. Taxonomy (NCBI): domain Eukaryota; kingdom Metazoa; phylum Cnidaria; class Anthozoa; order Scleractinia; family Oculinidae; genus Oculina; species Oculina patagonica. The sequence continues at coordinate 29,446,784 of NC_135763.1, forward strand.
TCCCGCCAGGGGAGGGGAATTTGAACAAGCAATAAAAAAATACAAATGTCTGGAAAGTAACAGGGAGACGTTGAAATTTTGATCTATTTAACTGTGTAGCGTCTTTTATGCTAAAAATAATTGTTTATGTTCCAAAATGACGCTAAATGGCGGTATAAAACTCAGTGCTCCGACGTTTCGGCAATACTGCCTTCTTCAGGGTGCCACCCCCAAAAAGGCAGTATTGCCGAGACGTCGGAGCAGTTTTATACCGCCATTTAGCGTCATTTTGGAACATAAACAATTATTTTGATTTGGTTGCCGTGCATGCCGACCGTTAGCCTGCGTAGCAGCCGTCTGTGTAGTTTTTTAGCGCGCGTAAAAGAGTGCGCGATCGCGAGAAGGCCACGCGAGGTAAAAATCTAGGAGACGCCGTCTTCTCGATTTTTTTCATTATTGAAAAACAAATTTTAGGTCTCAGGGCCATTCTGGGACGATGAAGTGAACTAGTCTGGTTTATTTATAATTACTGACTCATGGAGGCTTCACAGCTTGTGGCTGCGTAAGGGCTACGTTTATTCTTATGTAGGATGATTCGCCAAATACTCCCTGTGAAACACAATGTAGGCGAATAAATTTTTACTTTGGACCTAACATGACAAAATTATAGCTCAATTGCAAACAAACATACCTGCCAAGCGTTGCAACTAAAACGTTACAAACAAATAAAATTTACATAGTATAAATTGCTTGAACGGAAGAATATCAGTAGATCGTACATGTATGTAATAGTGTGATCGTCTGGGTGTTATAAACGTACTTGACGTGTAAACACACAATATTCACAGGAAAAGACGTGGAATCCTGCCCTAAACGAAAGGTAAGGGTAGTAGTTTGTTGTGAAGGATGGAGGAAAGGTAACGAATCTTTCTCTTTTTTTTTTCAGAACGATCATGTACAAACAGTGGCCAACCAGTGAAAGGGACTAGTAAATGTCAAATGTTAATTTGCTTAAAGGAGAATAAATGAAACCAAAATGAAAATGAGCGAAAGTCTTTGTTTTATATATATATATATATATATATACATGTACACCTTATTGCAATAAGGTTTTCATAGAAAAAAAGAAAGTCAAGAGTCAAATAGAAATTAATTAAGCGCATGCGTAAAATTTTGTGTCGTACAAATGGCTTCAAAATGCCTCACAGTACGAATTAATCAATTTATCTTGTAACAGCATAAACAAGTGGACTCAAACTCAAAATGAGTTTTGTGTTAATGCTATCAGTAATAAAACTACGCTAATTAGTTCCTATTTACCCTTTTTTCTATGAAAACTTTTGCAATTAGGAATATTTGAGTTCCTCCTTTTCTGTAAGAGGGTCTCAATGGGGTGGTGGCTTTTACGGTTAACGGTTAAAATTTTGGCTTTTTTACGGCTAACGGTTAATTTATTTCCATAACGGTTAACGGAAGTTAAAAGTTAATTTTCATTGTTTTAAAAAGTTAAAAATTAATTTTCATTATTGAAAAACAAATTTTAGGTCTCAGGGCCATTCTGGGACGATGAAGTGAACTAGTCTGGTTTATTTATAATTACTGACCGATTTTTTACGGTTAACATATTTTACGGCTAACGGTTAAACTTTTCCAATTTTTACGCCTAACGGCTAAATTTTTGGCCGTTTTACGGCTAACAGTTAACCCCATTGAGACCCTCCTGTAACACTTTGTTCTACATTGAATGGCTCAGTTATAGTTTCTTTGCAAACTTGAAACACTGCAATAACTAAAGCTCCTCGAGCTCAGAAGTAAATCTGTTCTTACAGAAATTCCTTTGAAGTTCCATTCTTTCCAAAACAAAACAATTTCGTAAGCAAAGATCCCATAAAGCAGAAAAGGAAATGGCAAATAAAGGAAATGTGGGGTCTATAATTTCAAAAGAAAAAAAAAAAAACACGCACAGACGAGTGCAAGAAAGTCGTTTTTAATATTGGGTCATTTGGATATATTGATATTATTATAAGTTTTACTACTGCTCTACTTAAACCTAATGTCATCGAGATTTTTTACTACCCTTTTGCTAGTCAAAAATAAAAAAAAAGCTCACTTAACGGCAGAACATAGGAAACATTGTGACGGATTAACTGGTGGACTAGCTACATGCAAGAGCATTTCAGTAATAAAATATACGTCTCATTCTCTACTTTTTTACGACTTAACCGTAGCCAAAAAAGTATTGATTGAGCCATTTTCAAGCTGTAGAAACAGTCGAAAGGGTAAGAAAATTCGAGAACGGTTGTCTAAACAATTCGACTTTTCATCTTTTGACAACTCGAGGCTAACATTGACCAGTCTACAGTTTGCATTCAGTCAGAATTTATTTAGTTGCCCTTGCAGCATTTGCATATGAGTTTTATTTACTTCATTTTTGAAAAACAACGCAGGAACTAGATCAATATAAAATAAACAGCTAAGATTTAGCAAGGCTATCCAAGGTAACACTGAACTTTTTAGTCAACGCATGAACTATCCGGTATCCAAACTTTATATTTTAAGTTAAATAATCGTTTAGAAAAGACATGGGCGTGACGTTTGAAAAGGCGAACCGGGCGAGCTTCGTCTAAAATAACTTTGCCTAACACTTAATTGGTCTTTTTTGATCGACATTTTTTTTTTTCATGTATATTAATACAAAATTCGGTTTTAGAAATTGTATTGACTAAAGTTTTTCCAGCTGCAGTAGTCTCTTGTTAACAAAACAGCCTTGGACTTCCTTTCTTTTCACAACTCAATGTTAGCATTTCTGCATTCACGTAGACTTTTTTCAGTTGCGCGTAAAGCATTTGCATTTGAATTATATTTGCTTTATTGAACGAAATCATGGGGACTATGTCAATATCCGATTATCAAATAGAAAAGAAAAGGATAAGCTTCTTTAAACATGTAAACAGGTGAACAAAAATCTTGCCTATGCAAATCATCCAGTCAGCCAAACGTAAAATTAATGTATGCAGCCTTAAGAAATGTTTTGCTGCGCTTGCTGGCGTATTTTCACAAGTTCGGGTACTTTTTTCCAAAAGCAAAAAATTAAACAGCCCTATTATTATTTATTTACTTTACCTATTATTATTGTATTTATTTACTATTTTTTCTTTTATGTATAGCTAAGCAGTAAACTTTAAACTTCTCTCGTTTGAAAAGTAATCTCAGCTTTGGAAAAAGTTTTGATTGAAGCTTTTCCCCATCTGTTGAAGCAGTGGTATATGAAAGAAGATTCGAGAACGTTTGTTTAAATAATTTGATTTTCCATATTTTGACAAGTCAATGCTAACATCGACAAGTGCATTGCATTCAGTCAGTATTTTTTAAGTCGCCCCTGCGGCATTTGCATATGAATTATATTTGCCTTCTTATTGAAATACGACATAAACACTTCATCAATATAACAGAATCAGCTACAAAATAAAAGGATAAGCTTTAACAAAAGGCTACCAGGTAAAACAAAAACTTCTCAATCACCTGAATCATCCAATACGCACACTTTAATTTTTAAGTTAAATAATCTTTTATAAATGACGTGTGTAGTGTTTGAAAAGGCGGTCCAGGTGAGCTGTGACTAAAATAACATTGCAGACTATTAAACAAATGTTAACCAGAACTCCTTACCACTTTGGAGATCGTTTCTTCAAGATGAATCTCTGGATCGCAGTTGCAATTTTGTTGCTTGGAGTTTCATACTCCGAAGGTAAGAGAGTCCCACTACATTTGTCACTATATATTTCTTTTGTTCAATATAATTTTTATACTGATTACAAATCACTGCCACCTATTACCTTCCTCATTTTTTTGTGTCATACCAACCTTATTGAACGTGATTAAGATCAAAATAGCTGGCACAGGTTCTATATAATGGCACTCATCATAATAATCCATCATACAACATTAATGCCTAATTTTTCAGGCTGTGGAAATAAACCATTTTCGAGCAGGGTCGTGAATGGTGAAAATGCCCAGCAACACTCATGGCCCTGGCAGATTTCACTCAGGGTAAACGGTCGCCATATCTGTGGAGGATCGCTCATTGACAACAATTGGGTCGTCACCGCGGCCCACTGCGTGGATCGAAACCCAAGGCCAAGTGGCTACACTGTCGTTGTGGGTAAGCTATTGCAAATTAGCTAAGTAGGATTTATATTTTAGCTGATTTCAATGACATTTCATGTACTATTCCTTCATCGATCAGTTTTTTGTTCTAATAATCTATTTCCTCTTCTGATCGCAGAAAAAAGTTAAGCATTGCTTAATACTAAAACATTAAAGCGCTTCTATCATTTTAAATTTTTCTGACCAGTTAATTAAGCATGTATTTATAAAGGTCGAAATATAAAGAAAAATGAATAAATGAATAAAAAATAAATAAAAAAGGAATGACATTCTCAGTAGTAGATCTATCCGAATAATTCTTGGGGTTTGTATGCAGTGCTATTAAACTGGGCTCAGATGTTACATTTCCAACCGCGATTAAAAAAGGCCTTAGAATTGAAATTTAATTCCATTGCCAGGAGCCCATCATCGGACTGGAACAACTTCAGTGCAGCGCACCTTCCGCTTGAGACAGTTATTCAAACACGAGGGATTCAGCATGAGAAATCTGAAAAATGATATTGCCCTTCTGCAACTGGACGGGTCCATACAGGCTAGTTCCAAAGTCAACACGGTGTGTTTGCCAGCTTCAGGGAGCCGTATTCGAGCTGGATCAAAGTGCTACATTACAGGTAACTAGAGTTTTCGCAAATGTTTTCCAATTTTTATCGACTACAAATCTATCAGTACTGGCATTAATGTTAAGGTTTGAATTATGTTTCCTTAAAGTTCCAAAATTATTGTCTTTAACCTACTCTATAAAGAATCAATAGTAGACACTGAGTTGTGAACATGTGATTATTCTTTACTGCCTAGCATTTTTGGTAACCAAGGTAATGGCTATCGTAGTGAAGTCACTGATGGGTAATACTAGTAATTTTTTACGCGCTTCCGCTAATGTAAGCAAAGAAAAAAAAATGGCACAAGATTTTTTTAATGTATTTCCTTGCGTGGTGTTACTTTATTTATTTGAATAGGCTGGGGAAGAACTGTCGGAGGTGGAAATGCCGCTGGCATTCTCCAGCAGGCAATGCTGCCTGTTGCTGGACACAGGGACTGTAGCAGAGTGAACGGAAGATTAGTTGCAGTTGATGAAAGGTCCATGGTGTGTGCTGGAGGTCAAGGCAAAGGTGGATGCCAGGTAAAAAAAAATACTTTTAAAGGTCAAATGAAAGAAATTTTAAAATGCCATTTTAACCTACCAAACACTAAAACTATCCATCATTGGGTGAAAATGAAAACAAATTTTGCTTTCCGAGCCTTAAAGCGCGAATTACAGCAAAAAATACGAAGATTTTCGAAGGCTTCACGAAAACGTTTTTGAATGACTACGAACTGAAATGGAAGGAATAGAATGATTTTTTAACGTCATAATTGGCGTTTTTGAAGACGACCTCAGACTGATTCCCGCCGCAGATCGCACCGACGGCAACGTCAACTAGGGCTTTCCACAAGTTGCTCGAGATTTCCCAAAAAGTTGCTCAAAAGTTGCTCCAAAAACCAAAAAAGTTGCTTCTGATAAGAAAAGTTGCTCGAAAGTTGCTCCAAAAAAATCCAAAACGCTGCTTCTAATCAAGATAATTTCTCTAAATATATGCTAATTTCCCTTAAGTAAGATTTCTAAGCAGTTTTGTGCAATTTTACAGCAAAAGAAGCATCTCAGTAACATATTAAGGGGAAAATTTGTAAAATAACAAGGTTTTCTTTAACTCAGAAAAATCGTGAAGATATCGATGACGTCATGTTTGCTTACGGAATTTGTAATGTTTTAATGCAGAAAGAGCAGACAGTTGAAACGTCTTCAGATGTTCCTCGGAACAAGTCTTCGGCAAACTTCGTAAATCTTCGGAAATGTTCGTTTTGCCTTTGAACAACACTTGGATAACCTTTGGAGATCTTCGGTCTGGTAATTGCCCAAAATGCAACAAGTTGCTCGAGAGGAAAAAAAGTTGCTCGAAGGGGAAAAAGTTGCTCGAATCCTGAAAAGTTGCCAAAAAGTTGCCGAGCAACTTGTGGAGAGCCCTAACGTCAACTACAACGTCTGGTGGAAGACGAATTTATATTTTACTTGAGAATCTCGCAACTTTCCGGAATTATTCTGCTTATTTATCGCTTTAAGAACTAGTTCCCGCTGAAGATTCAAAGAGAGCGTTTTAAACCCCCCAAATAGAAAAACCAAAAATTAACCGTCGTGGCTGGAGTTGTCCAATAGCTATTATTGGAGTTCTCAGCGGTTTGACATTCAAACGAGGCTTAAGGGTCATTCTGCATTGTGTTCACTGATGTGTTGACCCTATCACCTCGTTCGCATACCTTTTTAACAAAAGAATATATTATCGCTGGCTCAACTGCAATAACAGCGATTAGGTCATTTCACGTTGTTCTTCGTTTGAAATTTACCAAGATTGCAATTCGGCTCATAAAAGTGAAATGCTAATGAAAAGAACAATACAGATTCCTGATTTGTTTTCATACCAGCGTGCATTCTGCCTACGTCTCACATGATATGCAAAACGACAGCAAACAAAACTTTAAGATATTTTTGAGCTTTAGCTGTTTTATTTAAAAAGAATGCGTGTCTCTGAACAACAATCAACAAACCATCAACTGAAAAACGGCCGAACAGAACGAAATAACTGCTCGAACTGTTACTAAACACATTTATTTAAATTCTAAGGTAAGGTCTGCGAAATCGGTTGCGGTCATTTTCAAAAACGCCAATTATGACGTCACAAGTTTTTATTTCCGACAATTTTTCCGAGCACTGTACAGTCATGATTCAACTTGTAATATCTCTGTAATGCAGTGTCCGATTACTTTGAAACATCGGGATATGTTTATTTGGCTCTTAATAAACACATGGGTAAAAAAAATAAAAAATAAAATTTTTTGGTTCATTTGATCTTTAACGCCATTCGGGACAATTACAGTGTAGTGTCATTTTTTTCGCTTGGTTTATTTCTCTCCTCAATGGTGCTCACACGAATTCCAGCACGACGCCGATCACTTTTTTATTTCAGTCATACTACGGCTTTAACTTTTAAAAGCTGTTTGGATGGATATTTGTGTGACAATTCGTGCATTTTGGCATCCTGTTATAGTTTTGGAATAATTTTGCATCGATTCGCACTATGTTCTTAGACTATAGTGCAGGTAAAAAAGCTTCCTAATGAAGGCATTAAAAAATCTGGCGACCAGTAAAGGTGACTTAAAACAACTAGACTGCAAGGAGGGCTTCATCCCCCCCCCCCCCCGCCCCCTTTAATTCCCGCTTCACCCCCGCCCCCACCCTTGCCCCGTCCTATCGGAGGTCGGTATGAATTTAAAAGTACGTCCGAGGGTTAAAATTTTGCTTTCTTGATAACTTCATGGCAAAATTCTGAATTCGAGAAAGCATCTTAGGAAAAACATGCCGACGTGCATAGCATTTTAGTAAATTACACTGAAAGGCCGGCCACGTATAAAAATTGTGTTGTTTATAGGAACCATCCAACTTCAGTGATCGGAGGATTCCATGAAAATAGCAAACAATACAATGCTTCTCACCCTGCAATATAAAAATGATATAAACGTGTTTTTATTTCTGTAAAATGTTCAACTATAGGGAGACAGTGGTGGACCATTTGTTTGCAACGAGGGTGGACGATGGATTTTGAGAGGTGCCGTAAGCTGGGGACATTCTCAGTGCAGAACCGATCATTACACAGTGTTCGCTCGTGTGAGCAGTTTTATTGGATGGATCAACCAGAAGAAGTCAGGTAATTTAACAGGTTTCACCAACAATCGCTTTGCTGTAAGATATATTATGTCTTTAAAAAACATGTAAAAGAATCTCACACTGATGTATTCATGATAAACAAATGTATGTAGCAAAGAGTGTTGCCAAAAATGTGAATTAACGATGCAATCGTCTACACATATGTCTGCTTGCACGTATTCGCTTCGGCGATGTGTATTCGATCACATTAAACAAATCCGGTTTTTATGTTAAGCTGATTAAATTTGTTTTTGTTACTCTAATTTATTGAAACAGGCTCTTATCTGGGCCGTGGTGGTCAGAATTGTCCTATTAAATTTTACTCACGTCGTATTTTCGTTTAAGGTGGTGGCGGTGGCGGTGGCGGTGGCGGAGGCGGAGGCGGAGGCGGCGGTGGAAGTGAGTAAAAGCAATTTCCTTCAAAATTTAAATTTATAAATTGTGTCAAAGTGCAGACATTTGGTCAGCTGTATCTGAAGATTTACCACGACGCAGTTAAATTTAAGATATTCAGTTGACGTTGGTCTTATGTAGCCTCCAAGCAATTTAACTTCTGACCCCTGGTGCTTGTCGCTTTTTAGGCTTTTTGTTTAAGACTAGTTGGAATCTGGTTACCGATTTCACATTTGCAGTTACCGGTTACCGATTTCTTATTTGGTATCTAAACTAACATTCTTCGGTCCAATTTTATATCCGTATGGGGGGGGGGGGGGGGGGGGGGGGATTGACAGGCATTTGCCTAATTCCCATACAGAAAACAAAGAACAAAAACAACAACAAAATGTATATTTTGCAGATGTTGTTAAAAATAGCTTTTCTTGTCACGTTTTGTTCGTTGTGCAAGGTTTGCGAAGTTTGAAGCGTTATAACTTAGAGAAAATTAAATTGTATTTAAATCATATGCCATTCAATATATCATTTTAATTTGCATTTATGTTTTCGCATTGATTTATTCCAGGTTGTGTAGACAAAGACCCGAGATGTCCAGGTTGGGCTCGTTACTGCAGCTGGCATCGTTGGGTACAACAAAACTGCATGAAAACGTGCAGGCGTTGCTAATTTAAGGTATTACTTTATAAGCTTCGTTTGTTTTTGTAATTGTTTGGAAAGGAGGATGGTTTGTTATTGCGGTTTTCAGTGGTATGTGAACTCTGAAATTCAATCCTCATCCAACGGTTTACGCTTTGTGAGGCCGTCAATCATCTTAGCGGACCTCTCGGGAACCAGAAATTCACTTCAACCGGGACAAAAGACCACGTCCGTCAGTTGTGATTGGTAAACTACGATCCATTCTGTTTGATTCTGTTTTTCATGGTTCGTTGGCTGTCGCCAAAATTATGATTGACGGCAGCTAAGAACACTATAGTAAGTAGGATTTTGAATTTCAGAGTTCACATATCACTGGTAACAGCAATAAGAAAAACGGGTCAGAATGACCAAACTTACTATTTTTGGATACGTGTGTTATAGAGGAAATTGTTAACTGAAAGTGGGAGTTAAGAGACATTTTTTTGAAATGCGAATGTTTTGTCGACATTGTTTCTTTTTATGATTTGTTTATCAAATCGGATCATGCGTGATTCGTAATTTTTAACAGTTTTGTTTTTCTTCGCTGTAGGTTGAAGCTGAATTGAAGAAGGAAAACAAAGCTTCTGTAGTTGACAATGTAGTGAATAAAGCATTAAACAAACTATTTATTGACTACTTTATTCTTAAATTTTTATGTAACTTTTAACACTCGCGTTTGCGGGGTACTCCTCATAAGTTCAACTTTGGACTCGCTTTCATCAGTGAACACGTATTTGCATCCGCCTATGTACTGGATAACGGTTTTACAATCAGGTAACAGTTTTCTGTCTTATAGAATAAGAATATCTTCTCTTTTACATAATAGAATAAGAATATCTTCTCTTTTATCAGTATGCAATCGAGATTTTCACAGTAATACATGACAGTAATAAACAAGGTCTCAAGATGGGGGGGGGGAGGGGTGGGATAACCAAGATTTTTCTATCTGTGGATGATTTGACCTGCTTTATGAAAGACCAAGCGCATACAGCTTTATTTCATATTTTTGAGACTTTATAGGAAAGTGTATTGGTTTAAAGATGAATCATTAAAAAGAATCTTAACAACGAGAATTAAGTATTATTTTTTGCGAGAAAAAGATTTCGCCAAACATCACAAACTGGACAAGGGATAACCCAGATTCTAGGCAAACATTAAATAATTAAAAAAATCAATTAATATAAAGGAATTTGAAGGACTCTCTTCTTTTTGGGAGGATACAAATCGTCCAAACTTTTGCTATTCCCAAGCTTCTGTTTAGAGCATCTGTTATACCCATCTCTAGGGAATTGCTGAATTAAAGCAGCGAACTAACTTTTTTTGTTGTTTAACATAGGAGAGATAAATTCACACATGAAAGACTAAAAATATATCTTAGACATCCAGTCCATGACTAGTGCAAAAAGGAAATTTAAGGAAAGTTACCGACGTCCTTAAAATAGTACATATGCAAGGAAATTTTGATGCCTGGTCAAATTTAACGGGAAAACGCTACGCTCTTGTCCAGAAATTGTTGAGTTGGAATAAAACGTTTCTCTGTTTTGACAGAAATTCCATGTAAAGAGGCCGGAATATAGTTAACCTACGTCTGCCTGGCAGGCGTTTGTTTTTCCCTCTCCCTACCCTTTGAACGTCATTTTTTATACTTACCTCATTCCCCAAACCCTCCCGAAAATATGTCTTCCAGAAAAAAGCCTTGTCATCCCTTTCGAATTTAAACCTTATTATCAGATTTTTACGTGGGAGGCGCGGTGGCCTAATGGTTAGCGCGCTCGCCTCCGAGTCGAACGGCCCGGGTTCGAGGCCTGGCCGGGGCGCTGCGTTGTGTTCTTGGGCAAGACACTTTACTCTCACAGTGCCTCCCTCCACCCAGGTGTATAAATGGGTACCGGCGAATTTACTGCTGGGGGGTAACCCTGCGATGGACTAGCATCCCATCCAGGGGGGAGTAGCAATACTCCTAGTCGCTTAATGCTACGGAAACCGGGATAAGCTCCGGCCTGTATGGGCCACTAGGCTCGAAGCAGACTTTACCTTTTTTTATCAGGTTTTTACGGAAAAATCCATAACTGTATCGTCTTGACGAATGAGAAACTCTATCGTCTTGTTTCACTTGACTCGCCAAGCTGTTATGACTGTCAAAAGCAAGCCGGATTTGTAAAAACGTTGAAACCTGAAAATTTGCCAGCCTTTTATTTTCACGAAAAAAGACGTAAAAATAACTCTTGATGACATTCAGCGAGAGGAGAACGCAGAACTGTACTTTTTAATTTTAAACACGATTGTGCCATATTCATCACGGATCTAAGTCCAGCGAAGTGGTGAATTTATATAACGACGGTGCAGAAAAGCAAATGCAATTAACCTGAGTTCTCAGTGTTCTTTTTAAATCACGAAGAAATTCAGAACGTTTAAAAATTACTAGTTTGGCTTTCAGGATCTTATATATGTGATAATGATCGGCTAAAATAAATCAATTATTTGACTGCAAATAAGTTCATAAGTGATAGGGAATATCTGGTGTAGTGCCACGGCGCTGGGGATAGTTATCAACAGTTTATAGCATCAGACTAACGCAGTGTGACTGTGAATTGTGAAAAGCACGGAACACTTTTCCCTGTAGCGATATTGGTCGGCAATTATTGGCCAAATTTCAGTCCAGCTATACTTTAAAAAATTCCTCTCTTGATAAAAATAACCATTACTGATTACGTGTATACCTGCTTGTGCGAAGAAGGGACATCTTTTCTATAAAAAGGTTTTCAATGATGGTTAGCAATGACGTGCTTTTATGCCTGTCGATGTAATTAAGATTTATGTGAATTGACCTTTTATTCTAATAACCATTCCCTTCTAAACAAACGAGTTTGAGTTCGACAAGAAAAATATCATGTCTAAAAAAAAATAATAATAAAAAAATATTATTTTATAGTGGGCATGCACTTAGCTTCATATGTCAACGAGATAGCTAGTTTTCAGGCATGCCACTGAAACAGAGGAAACAAATAATTTTAAATGAACATAACAAGGTTAAAAATCCCAAATGACAGGAGGCATTAGACAAATAGACTAAATCTGTTCCAGATGCATTTGCCTTGTTTTTATGTGAATATAGCATTTACAAGTTTCAGTTAAAGAGAACTGCGTTTTATATGAATAGCAACGTACTTTATAGTTGAGAATTGCCGCCTGTATTCCTTTGGTTATGTTCGAAGTACAACTTTGGCTTACCTTTTAAATCGTGGTTTCTTTGTAAAAAAAATCCTACTCTACAAGGGTGCGTGTTACAAGATAACGAAAATGTGCCTACTTATATTGTACGTAATTCAGTCGTACGACTGTAAATTATGATGTTTTTAACAAACGAGTTTACTGCTTGATCAATAATGATTTCTAAAAGCATAAAAAAGCGAAGATTAAAGTTAAAAGCCGACGTTTCGGCGTCATCGTGACACCATTCTCAAGGCAAAGTGAATAAATAATGCGATATCAGTTTCTATAGTCTCTACGTACGAATTAACATAATAACAAAGGATCACAAATTCTTCAAGTGAACACCTTTGCGCGAATGGAGTCCGTTTGCCTAATCAAGGAGATGCTTTTCATAAGACAACTTAAACCATCCCTAAACGTGCAAACGGACTCGATTCGCGCAAAGGTGTTCACTTGAAGAATTTGTGATCATTTGTTATTATTGAAATTCGTAGAGACTATAGAAACTGATATCGCATTATTTATTCACTTTGCCTTGAGAATGGTGTCACGATGACGCCGAAACGTCGGCTTTTAACGTTAATCTTCGCTTGTTTAAGAGTTTACTGCTGGCTCGTTTAAAATAATAGATCGCGATAATTCAATGCTACCTTTGACATCTCGAACTCCCAATTTTGTTTTTCTCTGGAGGTTCGAGAAATTGAGATTCCACCGTACCTTAATATATAGTTAATCTCAATTAAGAAACGGGGAGCATGAAATAACCACTCTACTGATACTAGTGCTCTGATTAATAGAGAGAATTCCTTCATGAAATTACTTGTTGGAAATATTGTTTGTAAAATATACCTTCATTTAATGGAAGAAATCGTAAACTTCAAGATTCCGGTTGCAGAAAACGTGTTTTGAAATTCAGTATTAAAAATGAATTTAACAACTTAACATATTTTTAGATGTATAAGATTTATTTATCCCTTCTTTAAAGTCTTTCTAAAGCCATTTGTAATAAAATAATCAAAGGCTCTATGAGCAAAGTCGTGAATGTGGTATATTATAAACTGATAGCCCAGAATTAGCCAAAATAAATTTTAAATGTCTGCTGACAAACGACAATTTTTTTAATTGTCTATGAAATCTGTTAACGTACGTCATAGTTGAGTCATGTTTAAAATTCTAGCTGGTAAGTGATAAATAACCCCATATTCTAACTGAAAACTAACCATCCAGTAGTCCATCGAGGCCTTCTAGCTAAGCAGCTAAGAAGTGAAGATTATTTCAGAGCTTAAAATAATTAATGCTAAGAGAGACACGTATAGTGGTAACAAGATATGAGGTACCTTAAGATGCTGCGAAGCTGGTAATGGAAAGAAGCTAGGGAATTTTTTTCACCAAACTGTTTCACATTTGCTAACGGGTTCTTTAATTAATAACCAGATAACTCAGCCATTTTATACAGGACAGTGGTATTATTCGACATACATTTTTCTCTGTTATAGAATGGCAGACACTGTGACAGAAGGCAAATAATTAAAAGAAACTAACAGATGCCTCATACATGTGACTTCTAAGAATTGAAATTGGCAGGAAACAGTAAAGTCAACATAATTTATTATCAATTTAGAGGCCTGATACATGTAACAAATGAAAACTGCTGCTTATTTCCTTTTCTGGTATCTTTACTTGCAACCAAAAAGTTTACTTTATCCCTTTTCATGCCACGAAAATCATCAATGCATTTTAATCAGCCTTATTAATATGTTTTTAAATAATCTCTATACATTGCCAGCCATCCTGCATAGATTTGGTGGCCATGTTGGATTAAAGGATCTGAACCTTAAAGCTTGTTTATCTTTTACTCTTTGTTTTCAGCAGTCAATAACTTCCAAATATTTTATTTTTCAAGCTGCACAGTCTGCTAAAAGTTAATTTATGGGGAGCAGTATTCACTGTTTGTGAAATGAGAGTAAATTTGAAATAAAATTCTTTTTCTGATCATGTGTTAGTTACTGGAGGATGTTCATTCCAGCCCACATCTCTTGACAGCCTAGCCCCATGCAGAGTTCAGTGATGTGCTGTATTGCAGGAAATTGTTTTGGCGAATCTGTAAATTAAATCAAAATTCTATGTGCTTTGTTAAAATAAATTTGTTATTTATCAGCATGGCATGCAACCAGGTTCCTTTTCGGCTGAGATGACTGCATGCATTTATTTGGGGGGGGAGGGGGAGGCATAGGACATGTACAGAAATCGACCTTAAGGTTACTATTGTTATATTAGTGGCTATTACATTTTAGCGATTTTGGTGAGTTGGGCGAAAATCGCTAAATTTAGTACTTGCTAAAATATTTCTTGGTCAAATTTCAAGTACCTCCCCGGTACCCCCTTCCCACCCTAATGGAACACAAAAATGGATACTGGTAACTTTGTTCTTTTAGGCAATGCAATTTATGTTCATTCAATGTCAAGATACGGTAGTTTTTTTTTTCTTTTACTGAACATTTATTTTCATCTTAGCCATATGTTCATCACCGGCCAGTAAAAGCTGGTTTACACGATATTACTATTTTTTGAAGTTTTTGGAAAATCCCTATATTAAATAGTCGCTAAATCTTGCTCAGAAAAAATCGCTAAAATTAATAGCTGCTAACAATAGTACTCTCTCAGTATTTCTTTGAATGTCTACCCCATAGCACTCAGTGGATGTTGACAAAGCAAAAAATTACCTGAGTGCAATGATACACCCCAGGAGAACTACAATTACCACAGTTGAACTAATATGTCCCTTTTTTGACAGACCATGTGTATGAAGAAAAAATAATTGTAAGGGACTGATGCATAATACTGTGTTTACAAATGTAGTTTTGCCTTCAAAAGCAGAGCAAATTTATCATTCACATAAGGCTTGCTACCTAATAAGCTACGAATGCCAGAGGAAATTTTGATTTAAGTTTAAGTCACGAGATAGATGTAGTTGGGAACTTCGTTAACGAGAGTGTGACAACGAATATGAAATATTACTAGATACAAAAACTTGACGAACGTGCAAATGAATGATCGACCGAAAGACAAAGCAAGCCAACTATAGATATCTCTAATTGTTTCGAAACGCATCAGTTTAATCTTGCTGAGTGAGACTAATTTGTAGCGGAAAATACAGCCTTATTTAGGGTGATTTATTACTTACCAACTATTTGATTGCATTTCAATGAAAGATAATTTCATATCCGCTAGAAAAATTTCATATCCTCACTAGAAAAATTCCTTCCAGAAAGGAAAAAATATTCGTATTCTCCTGATGTACATCCACAAGTTCGCATTACAACTCGGGAAACCAGCCCTTGTCCACGTTCATCCGCCATTTTGAACTTAATTTAAACTTAATATAAAATTGCCAGGGTACCAAGGGAGTTTACACCAGCAATTTCTCCGGCAGACCGCAATAACAGTTTTGGTAACAGTTTCATTATTACGCCTTTAAGTTATAATCGTGACATGCTAGAAGGTAGCTCACGATTTTAATTAAAAAAATATATATGGATGGAAAATACGATCCAGCTGAAGATACAGCTTTATGAAAAAGGAAGAGTTTCCATACGGTTTTTAGACATATATACACCTAATTGCAATAAGGTTGTCATAGAAAAATGGAAAAAGGACGTAAACTTTTCGTAAAAGCCTCAAAATACGAATAAATCAACTTATCTTGTTACAAAATAAAAACGTGGACTCAAAGAGTGCAGATAAAAACCCGTGAGCTTTCTGTAAATGCTACCAGTTATAAAATTACGCTAATTAATTCCTATTTACCTTCCTTCTTTTTTCTATGACAACGTTATTGCAATTAGGTGAATTTGAGTTCCTTCTTTTCTATATCACCTTGAACTACATTATATGGATCAACAGTAATTTGTTTGCAAACTTGAAACACTGTATAATGAGTAAATTAAAAGCTCCTCGAGAAGATGGAAGGAAGGAATCTGTTCTTGCCGAAATTCCCTTCAACTTCCATTCTTTCCAAAGCAAAACAATTTCGTAAGCAAAGATCCCATATAGCAGAAAAGAAAATTGCAAATTAAAGAAAAAGTGGTGTCTATTCTTAAAAAGTAAAAAATCACAGAAAAGTGCAAGATAGTCGTTTTTTATATTATTTTAAGTTTACTCCTGCTCTCTTAAAACCTAGTGTCATCGAGATTAACTAGCCTTTTGTTGTCAAAACTAAACAAAAAGCCCACTTAGCGGCTGAAAAGCAAACTAACAGCCGTGAGGCGATGACAAAGTACCTTAAAAATATTCCAATGAACAAAGGAAACATTGAGACGGATTTACTGGTGGACTACATAAAAGAGCATTTTAACAATAATTCATTCTCTAGCCCAAAAATATTGTTTGAGCCTTTTTCAAGCTGTAGAATCAGTCGAATGCGAAGGAAGATTCGAAACCAGTTGTCTAAACAATTCGACTTTTTTTTCCATCTTTTGACAACTTAGGGCTAACATTGACCAGTCTACAGATTGCATTCAGTTAGAATTTTTTCAGTTGCCCTCGCAGCATTTGCATATGAATTATATTTACTTCGTTATTGTAAAACAACGCAGAAACTAGATCAATATAACAGAAACAGCTAAAAAAAAGAAAAGGATAAGCTTTGCTATCCAGGGTTTAAAAAATTCGTGTCATCCGGTGTCCAACTTTACATTTAAAGTTAAATAATCGCTTAGAAAAGATACTTGACTTGTACAGGCGTGGTGTTTGAAAAGGCGACCTAGGCGAGATGCTGCTAAAATAAGATTGCCTAACACTTTGTTGAAAATTTCTGATGGACAGTTTTTTTTTCTATGTATATAAATACAAAATTTTGTCTTAGAAATTATATTGACTAAAGCTTTTCCAGCTCAGTGCAGTAGTCTGTTGTTAAGAAAATAGACTTGGACTTCCTTTCTTTTCACAACTCAGTGTCAGCATTTCTGCATTCACATAGAATTTTTTCAGTTGCGCCTAAGGCATTTGCATTTGAATTATTTTTAAAATAATCACAGTGACTAGGTCAATATCGATAATCAAACAGAAAAGAAAAGGAGAAGCTTCTACAAACGTGAAAACAGGTGAAGAAAAATATTGCCTATGCGAATCATCCAGTAAGCCCAACATAAAATTTATGTATCTTTAAAAAATTGTTAAAGGGACACTGTCACCACTTTCACTTCAAAAACTCAAGAGCCTAAAGACATGGAAACTACGAATAGTGGTCCAATGCAAGTGTACTGAAGCGATAACTGACAAGTGATATTATTGTGATGCCATCAGGAACGTTAGATCTCAACTTGAAAAATTCACGCTGATTTTTTCAAGTTTTGTTCTTGTGGACTAGAAATAACACCTAAAAATTATTATGGCTCCCTTCTTCCTTTGACAACAATTTACTTCCTATCTCCTTCTTGATGTACTAGGTGCATTTCATGTACGAGAGAAGACCTATTCGCCAATTTTATTACTTTTTACCAAAAAGCATAAAAATATACCCGTGATATTGTCCCTTAATTTATCCTGAGCTTGCTAACGTATTTTCACATGTTCGGGTACTTTTTTGCAAAAGCAGAAAATTAAGCAGCCCCATTAGGAAAGTTTTTTCTTTTCTGTATAACTAAGCTAAACTTCAAACTTCTCTTGTTTAAATAGTTTCTCAGCTTTGGAAAATATTTTTGATTGAAGCTTTTCTCCAGCTGTTGATACAGTCGTATATGAAAGAAGATTCAGGAACGGCTTTTCAAATAATTCGATTTTCCATCTTTTCACAACTCAATGCTAACATTGACCAGTGCATTGCATTCAGTCAGTATTTTTTCAGTCGCTCACTCGGCATTTGCATTTGAATTATATCAGTTTGCATTTGTATTGAAAGACACTGGGCACAAAAACCCCATCAATATACAACAGGATCAACTTAAAAATAAAAGGATAAGCTGTAACAAAGGGCCGTCAGGTGAAAAAATCTTTTCAGTCACCTGAATCATCCAGTATCCAAACTTTTAATTTTAAATTAAATAATCTTTTAGAAAGGGAACGTGCGTAATGTTTGAAAAGGCGAGCCAGGTGAGCTATGACTAAAATAACATTGCAGACTATAAAACAAATGTTAACCAGAATTTGTTACCACTTTGGAGATATTTTTTCAAGATGAATCTCTGGATCGCAATTGCGATTTTGCTGCTTGGAGTTTCATACTCCGAAGGTAAGAGAGTGTAACTGCACTTGTATTATTCTCTGAAGAAGACCGCAGAAGGCGATCGAAAATTTAGAGTATCCTTTTTTATATTTTTAGATCTGTTTAAACCATTTTTATATTTTAAGCTATGACCACAGATCGCTCCAGCAGTTTCATATAGTTCTTTTGTTTCATCTCAAGTTCTGCCATTGACCTACACGTATATTTTATTGATAACAAATATCACTGCCGCTTCTACCTCATTCCACAATTTTTATATTATACCAACTTATTTGAACGTAATTAAGTTCAAAATAGCTGGCACACGGGGCAAGAGACACTGTCACCAGTTTCACTTCAAAAACTCAAGAGCCTAAAGACATATGGAAACCGAGAATAGTGGTCCAATTTTGTTTAAAATCACCATGCAAGGAACGAGGAACTTTGGATCTAAACTTGAAAAAGCCAGGCTGATTTTTCAGTTTTGTTGTTGTAGACTAAACAATAACACCTGGAAATTATTATGGCTTTCTTCTTCCTTCAACAACAATTTACTTTATATCTCCATCTTCATATACTAGGTGCATTTAAATTTGCGAATACCTATTCGCAAATTTATGTACATTTTATCAAAAGGGATTAAAATCTCTGTGACAGTGTCCCTTTACAACCAATCACCAACCATGGTAATTTTTTCAGGTTGCGGAAATAGACCTTTTTCGAGTAGAGTCGTCAATGGGGAAGATGCCTCGCCTCACTCTTGGCCCTGGCAGATTTCACTCAGAGTAAACGGGGGCCACATCTGTGGAGGATCACTGATTGACAACCAATGGGTCCTCACTGCGGCCCACTGCGTGGAGCGAAACACAAATCCAAGTGGCTACACTGTTGTTGTGGGTAAGTTATTACTGCGCCATCATGTAATACGCAATGACGCTTCAACCGCTGTGAATTTTTTTTCTTTCAAATAGTTATACGTGTATTTATGAGGGTCAGAATAAAAAGCAGTAAACAAAACAAAAAATATAAGCAAGAGGCGAGGGTCTTCTGAAGACATATACCGAGGTAGAATTATTATTTTGTACATGTTTTTCTATTATTTTTTTCGTTTTCGATCTAACCCGTATGGTTGTTCCATCTCAGCTTATTTCTGCATTCTTTTAGCAGTACTGTGTTTAAGTCTGAAGTATTTCATATGTGCATGCATCATCGTCAACAAAAATTGAGAGAAACACCACCAATATACTTACCTTCCTTTTTGCAAATGTATAAGTTTTCAAAATAGATGCGATAATATGATTATCTCTAGATTCATTTCTTTATTCTGCAATTTAAATATATGCGTTTCATGTATTCATTATTTCATATATACATTAAGGGAAGGTAGAAAAAAACAACAACGTAAATGAAACACGAATAGGCCTGGTTCCGCCTTTGTTGTCTTGGCTCCTAAACAAGACGAAGGATTCTTTCAACAATATTCTCAACAGCAGACCTATCTTTGCTTTGTTTTCGGTGCTATTCAGTCGGGACAACAAGTGTCAGTTGATGGCGACATCACTTCTCCGAGAAATGACTGAGCCCGCTTTCGTTCCAGAAGTTGCTAAGCAACATGGCGTATTCACACGCACGACGGCTTTCGAAGTACTCGTGAGCGCTTGCGCTAGTTTTAATTGGATGAAATAATTCGGGAATTCTTCGAGTGCTTCAACAATGATTTCCCAAACTGACTATCGCTTATTCCCCCGACTGTATTAGCTGTGCACAGATGTTTAATTGTCTAACAAAAACGACTTAACAGTTCAAAATTAATAACATTACCAGGAGCCCACAGTCGCCTTGGATCAACCGCCGTGCAGCAGGAATTCCGCTTAATAAAACTGTTCAAACATGAGGGATACAGTCAGCTTCGTAATGACGTTGCTCTTCTGCAACTGGAGAGGCCGATAACAGCCAGCTCCCAAGTCAACACGGTGTGTTTGCCAGGTTCAGGGAGCCGTATTCGGGCGGGAACACAATGCTACATTACAGGTAACGAGAGTTTGCGGGGATGTTTTTCATTGGTTGTCACTGTATTTGTCGATTACAAATATATCAGCAGGTCACAATTGGTCCTATGGTTTGAATGATACTTAAATTCAAGTTCCAAGATGTTTGCCTTCAGCCACTTCCATAAAGATTCAACAGTATACTGAGATGTATATTAACAATCATTCCACGAGCGCGCGTTGGATATGAGATGGTAGATAGTCAAAGAGGCGTATGGCGCCGAGTTGGCTATAAAGATCCCATATCCAACAAGCGCGAGTGGAATAATTGTTTTATTAAATCCAAAGAATTGCAATATTTTAGTTGTTTTTGTTGACGCGTATTGGCTACCATATTTGTGGTCAATGGTATATGAGCTTATATACCATTATATTGCCTTTCAACCAATCAAAACGCTGGAATTACAATATACCATTGCTAGTTTTAAAAATACTTAATACTGTCTGGCTTATTTGGAGATCGAGGTAACGGCGCCGGCTATTGAAGTGACTTGTCATTGGTAGGCAATACTGTATTATGCAACGGTTATGTTAGCAAAGTGAAAATGGCACACCGATCTATTTATGTGTTGCTTTGCGTGATATAACTTATATTTTTTTAACTTATATTTATTGATTAGGCTGGGGAAGAACTGTCGGAGGTGGAAATGCCGCTGACATTCTCCAGCAGGCAATGCTGCCTGTTGCTGAACACAGTGACTGTAGCAGAGTCAACGGACAATTACTCCCCGTTGATGAAAGATCCATGGTGTGTGCTGGAGGTCAAGGTAAAGGTGGATGCCAGGTAAATAAAACATACTTGGATTTCTTCGTGCCTATTAACTGACTTGTATTCTAAATGGTGCAATTGACATGGCATCCTATTGTAGTTTCGGAATAATCACGCTATTTTCTGACGTTATAATAAAATAGTAAATTTCAAGATGGCTACGGCTTTAATGACGTCGTTTAATTTGAAGAGGTAGAAGATAGATAGAAGAAAGGAAACATTACAAGAGTGTCAAGAGCGAGCACAAGTCGATTATTTTCTAAAGGCATAATGAAATCCACAAAGTTGTAAAGGTGACTCAAAACAACGAAAACCAAAGGGCCATAAAAAAGGAGTCATAATTATATATGGTCCAGCAATTTTTTTCAGTGCTCACAAATTCACGCTTCAGCTTGGGATCCACACAAAATTTTAGTGGGTACCCGAGCTCGTTTGCTCGAAGTCGCATGCTCTGTGGAGGTAGCTTTTTGAAAAGTGATCGTTTCTCGCAAGGCTTGCTTACGTTTTTCAATGCTCATGCTCGCAAAGAAAAACGCTGTGCTCTTATCTTCGCAAAATTAATGCTCGCGATGCAAAGAACACTCGATACCCCTCGCATAGGCTCAAACACTAGCAGGTGCAACTGAGAAAAAATAAAGTGGCTTTGATAAAAACTATTTGTATTTCTCTTCAATATAATATTAGGGAGACAGTGGTGGACCATTTGTTTGCAATGAGGGTGGACGATGGGTCTTGAGAGGTGCCGTGAGCTGGGGACATTCGCAGTGCAGGACCGATCATTACACAGTGTTCGCTCGTGTGAGCAGCTTTATTGAATGGATCAACCAGAAGAAGTCAGGTAATTGAACAGATTTCAGCAACAATAAACAACTTGTCAAGGAACCGCACAGAATTTATGATTAGAATTGAAAACAGTATTCGTGAACAACTAATGTACGTATAGAGTTGCAAAACATTGAAATTAACGGTGCGATTGTCTACAAGTATGTCTGTTTGCACGTATTTGCTTCGGTGATGTGCGCAAGTTAATTTGTAATTGTTTACCTCTTTTTGTTTTGTTTGTCTTTAGCATTAATTCTATGAGTGTATGTATATTTGCATTAAACAAATCCGAATTTTATTTTTAAGCGATTAAATATGTTTTGGTTACTCTAGTGTGATATTACTGTGATGACTAAGGAGTACCATTATCCCAAAATTTACAACCATTTCCTTAGCGAAAAATAAGCAATGGTGAACTTGGTCACAATTACATATAAGATGCCAACCAAACAACAGCCCGCTGACAATTCTGAGCAGATTAATAAAGTGAAAAACAGAACCGACGCAAATATAGTTTAGGTAAAAATATTAGGTTAATAGCTACATACTCCGACACTTAAATGAAGTTCATTCATTCATTTGTTATCTTAAAAGTGGTGGTAATTGTCTTTTGAAATTTAACTCTGTCATATTTTCGTTTCAGGTGGTGGCGGTGGCGGAGGCGGCGGTGGAAGTGAGTAAAGGCAATGTTCTTCAAAATTTAAATTTAAATGGTAAAGTTTAGACATTCAACTGTATCTGAAGATTTATCAGGACAAAATCAAATAAAAGATATATGCAGTTGAGGTCTTATGTGGCCTGCAAGCAGTTTAACTTTCTGCTCCCTGGTCGCTGACACCGCGGCAAAACGCACTGCGCATGAGTGGAAAATTAACATCCGGTCAGTTTTGTATTTCCGGTTGACTATGTAATCCAGTCGCGTAAATACAAAATTCCCTTCGCGCGAAGTTTAAATACAAAACTTAAGAAATAGCAAAGAAACTTAAGGAAAATAATAGTCTAATTCAAAAGTTTATTTATTTTTGTAGCTTCATACTTTTGCACCATAGGGTTTCCTGCTTGCACCAACATTGAAAATGATGCTTGAAGTTTACAGGTCGCAAGCGCTCGACAGTCGACAGCGGCAATTTCGTTTTGACTGTGTCTATCACTTTGCTCGCTTTAATTGCTCGCAAATTAAGGGGCGACAAATGAGAAAGAAAAACAACACAAAACCAAAATAAAGAAGCACTGAACTTTTTTAACTTAAAAGTTTAGGCTTTCGATAATTCTTGCCTTCACTGAGAAAGAAAACAACATTTGCTCAGTGTTTGCTAGGTTCAACATGAATGAATCGAGTCTTCGATACTCCTGGACTACCTGGAGTTTTTGCTGGATTAAAGGCTGTTAGCCGAGAAGCTAAACAAGTTTAAATTGTGTTTCCATTCAAGACAAAGGCAATTTGATTTTCTTAATCCTCCTCACAAGGTCAAATATTCGTCTATTTGGCGGATGTTTTCCACATTTCCAGTCCGTGTGGCTGCCTCACGCGCGAACATGAAACTTGTAGATTCGCACATGGCGTTCAATTTACCAAACTTTCAAACTATCGTACCGGTTATCTCTCCTCAATCTAAAAGGAAAAGCAGAAATTATCAAAGTCTAGTTTATTAAAAACTTGTTTAAACCAAAAACCAAATAATTAAAAAGCGGACCTCACTACCGGATGTTATTTAAAAAAACTTTAAAAAGTTTTTATACCTCTGCTGAACGAAAAACAAACGAAGCGACGGCGTGCTGTCATTTTTTAGACCGAAGTGTTAGGTTAAATAAATGTAGAGCTGAAAACAATTAAAGCTAAAAAATACACAAACATGCAACCATAGTTAGTAGAGGTATGATGCAACAAATTACTGGATAGGAAAGTATGAATTTAGTCAAGGTTAATCGATCAAGAAAAACTGGCAAGTAAAACTCTGCCTTCTCGCCTTCTGTGATAAACCTAAGCTTATTTAAGCTCATCTGCTGCTCAAATTCAGAATCAAAGCCTCAGCGAATCCACGACTTACCTTTTCTAAATCTATCGAGTATTGTTTCGGTCATATTTAGTTTGTAATCCATGACAACAGATTAAAACACCGCAATTCACAAAGCAAAACAACTAAAACGTGGGCCACGACTGACCTTGAACCGAAAGCGTAGCGACTAGCGAGTGAAGCCCGTTGAGTGACTGGAAAGATGACCGGAAGTGCTAAATTCAGCGCATGCGTAGACGTTCTGCCGCGGTGTCCTGGTCGCTAGGGTTTTCCACAACTTGCTTGTCGACTTTTTGGCAACTTTTTCATCTTTCGACGTTTTGCAATTTCTAGTCCAAAGATTGTCCGAGTGAATCCGAGGTTTGTCTAAACATTCAGCATTAGAAACTCGTCAGCAAACAAGACGTCATTGGTATCTTCAGGGTTGTTCTTTATTGAAGGAAATCCTTGTAATTCGACAAATTTTGGCCTTAAAATGTTATTTTGGGGTTTCTGTTTCAGTTTCACTTCGTCAAAATGCTTAGCAATTTTACCTTCAAAGGAAAGCTAAAGCAACTTTTTTGATTTTGGAACAACTTTCGAGCAAGTTTCTAAAAAATTTCCAACACCCTCTGTAATTATTTCAAATGTGTGCAAATCGCATTTCTTTCTTTTTTTTTTTTGTTTTGCTTTTGCTTTATTCGTTTGACTACAATTCTTTAGTCTCAATCGACTAAAGCAATTGTGACAAGCCTAACGCACTTGCTATCAGTTGCATTCAGTTTTGCCTTTTGTCTTTATTGTTTAAGGCCTTGAATTCATCACAATTTATGATTGTGTATCTTACAGTCTATCTTCTTGAATTTATTTTCCCAGGCTGTATAGACAAAAACCTTAATTGCCCATACTATACTAGCTACTGCAGCTGGCATTCATGGGTACGACAAAACTGCCAGAAAACGTGCCAGCTTTGCTAATTCAAGGTAAGTTTAACTTTACAAGCATTGATATTGCTTTTGTCAGTCAGTGCCCGCAAAAACGTTTTGTTGTTGTTGTTGTTGTTGTTGTTGTTGTTTTTTAAAAAAATCTCTTTTAAAAGGGGATTATTTTACCAATTATTATTATTTTTTTATGAAAATTTTCGATCGAAACTAGTTTTAAATTGGCCTACAACTCGAGTTCGAGTTGGCCTCATTTTATGTAATATTGTATGATTTGTGATCTTATGAGTTTTTCCCTCTCGTTACAGGTTGAATCAGATGTGAAGAAGAAGCAAAACATAACTTCTATAGTAGACAATGTAGTAAATAAAGCATTATAAACGAAGTTGTTCACTGACTTCTTTATTCTTTAAGTTTTGTTTTACGCTCATAAAGGTAAAGGTAAAGGGCTTTCCTTACTTTTAAGGGACTCGCGCTATATAGGGAAAACAACTGTCAACGAATTTAGACTACGCAATTTCTGTAAAGAACGAAGAAATTTGTATGTACAGAGGTCGCTACGATAACACTTTTGATTTTTTAGTGCGAAATATTGCCTTCTTTTACTCGTTCTAAATTTGTTAATTTAAAAAAAATTGCCTTCTTTGACTCGTTCTTAATTTGTAAGTTAACAGTAAATTCACTTACCGTTAATAATACGTGACTACCTTCTTAATAAACTCGCCATTTGTTGACGCCATTTTGCGCGAGCATTAAGACAGTTGTTTTACCTATATAGCGCGAGTCCCTTAAAAGTAAGGAAAGCCAGGTAAAGTCTGCGCCCGAGCCAAGTGGCCCATACAGCCGGAGCTTTAAGCGACTAGGAGTATTGCTACTCCCCCCTGGATGGGATGCTAGTCCATCGCAGGGTTACCCCCAGCAGTAAATTCGCCGGTACCCATTTATACACCTGGGTGAAGACCCGACCAGGCCTTAAATCCGGGCTGTTCCACTGGTGTGGCACCAGGCCTCACATTTTTACGCACAAAGTGCAACAGAATACCCGCTTTTCGTCATAAGTTCATTTTTGGTCTGTCTCTCTTTCATTCAGTGAACACGAATCTGTATTGAAATACACCCACCTTTGTAATGGATAATGATTTTACTACCAGAGAACCCGTTTTCTGTCTTACATTCTTTACAAAATCACTGTATATTTTTACAAACTGAATGACAGCAATATATAATGTCTTAAGCTTTCGCTATCTGAGGATCTTTTTTTATTATTATTTGCCTTTTTCGTTTATTCTCATCTCTGAGAAATTACTAAGTTAGAACAGCGAACTCGATTGTTCAGTTAGTTTTTACATGGGAAAGACAACGCTTGCCATGGTGGACTGAAAATATCTGTGAGATATCAAGTATATGACTTGCAATTGTGTAATAAAAGGAACATGTTAAATTGTAAAAATTTATACTCAACTCCTTAGTAACACCCTTTTAATGTTTACATTCTTTACATTTCTTAAATTCCTCCTACCAGTATTTTACAAGTGATGTTCTAAGCCTGGTCGAATTTAAACGAGAAGCGCTAAAGAAGAAGTCATGACTCCTACCAGTATTTTACAAGTGATGTTCTAAGCCTGGTCGAATTTAAACGAGAAGCGCTAAAGAAGAAGTCATGACTTTTATTCTATTTTGACAAAAATGTCCATGTACAGAAGCTTCTTGTAGATGGAACACTTTGTTCTCAGCAAACTGTTATCCTCCCGGTATACAGTTAATTCGAGAAAGGTTGTCGGAAAAAAGCACAAAAGTGCACGCGACAAGACTAAAAGGTAGTATGGGTAGAGGTAGAAAGCTACTGCACGTGCTGAATACTAATGAGATGGCGAAATGACAAACGCGTATTTGCACGTTTTCTTTCTCTTCAGACATGTGGAAACACAGTACTTTTAGCCACACTGAATTTAAGAAGAATTTTAAAACTCAAAGACATGCGACAGTAAAAGTAAAGCTACAGAAAGAGGCCTCCTCAGAGGAAAAACAAAAGTTCACGTGTAAAAAATCAAGTTGTACATTTCCTTTAGGCCAATATGCAAAATTCATGTGCATACCCAAACTACCTTTCGGTCTTTGTCGCGTGCACTTTTGTTTTGTTTTGTTTTTTCGACAACTTTCCTCGAATTAGCTGCCTCATTAACATACAACTTTGTGTAGAGAAGGCATCCTACTAAATATAAAATAACTCCAGACGTTTAAAGAGCTTACGGTACTTAATAATGGGTGAAGTTTTTAGCTGTTTACGTGTTATATTGAATGAGATATTAGCTTTCAAAAACTGCAATATTTCTAGAGGCAAAAGCGCTAATGAGCCCATACATTCTTTGTAAACTGATTCTAAGTTTTCATCCCGCGTCAAAGGAAAGGAATGTAATACATCAGGCTCAAATTTATGACAGAAGATAATCATGTCATGGTTTTTCAATATTCATAAGTGATATTTTTGTACCTCGATCAGAAACTAAGCGCTTATGCTAATGACGCAAATTTTGTAAAAATCTTGTCATAAATACAGCTTACCTGCCTCCCAATCTGCTTTAGTGGCTCGATTTTGATGTAGGCGGAAATATCGTTATTACTTGCACATGTGCTGATACAAACGGTCATAACTTTTGATTTTACAGATTTTAGCCGGTAAAGAACTACACTTTTTGGCTGTGCAGAGTAGAGCTAGTTCCCGGAATAAAAAATATTCGCTTCCAAATCAAAGTAATTTTCAGCCTTCTTCCGATGCCAATCAGCAGTGTTCATAATATCCTTGATTTCGCATTTACAGATAACGCGAGGGAAAACTTGCTACTTTATTAGCAAACTAGAAATGTTTATGAACAAATAAGCCTCTCGATGTGAGATTTATGTGAATCTACACAAACAGGTTGTAGTTCGACAAGAAAAAATCACTTATGTGTTGGACTAAGAAACTAAATCTGTTTCAGATGCATTTGCCTTGATTTTATGTGAAAATATCTTTCACAGAATATTTACTTAGTTACGACAGCTTCAAGACGTCGATTTAGACCTTTCAAAACGATACTTCATGCAAACATGTCGAGGCTTCCATTGCTGGATAGGGACCAAATTCTATATATTATAATAAAACTATAGTTAGTTCAGTAGTAAAACACAGCTATTTCAATTAACCTTATCCAACCGAAGCTTACTGAGGCAAGAGCGAAAGATAGTATGGGTAGACGAAGAGAGCAACTGCACGTGTCGAATACTAATAGATAATAACGGCATGGCAAACGCGAATTTGCACAGATATGTGAGTCACATGTGGAAACAAGATATTTTAATACAACAATAAGTCTCACTTAATTTTAGAAGATTTATCAATACTCAAAGCGACTCGACAATGAAAAAAAAGTTACAGAAAAAGGCCTGTATGTCGACAGACTACGAGAAAAAATAACAGAGACTATTTGATGCTGTAAAGAGGAGTTTCCGCTGAAAAAAAGCAACATTTTTTATGCATTATTTATTTCAGTTAAAGGAAACTGCGGTTTATTTGAATGGCAACGCACTCCGGAGTCGAGAATGGAGTCGAAGTGGATGTATAATCAAGATAAAGAACTGTATCTGAGTTGAAAGAAAAAGGGTTAAAAAGATTTACCACTGGGTAACAGAAACAGTTTTTCTTCTGCGTCTGTAAGTTTTAATTGTGACATGCTAAAAGATAGCTCACGATGTTAGTTTAAAAAGGTATACATATATGAATAGAAAATACGATTCAGCTAAAAATACAGCCTTATGATAAGCAATAGTTACACGGTTGTTTAAATAATTTGACTTTCTTTCATTCGAGAGTCCTACGTAGAGCCCAGCAGACAGTATTAAATCAGGCTTTCAGCTGCCTAAAAAAAGTTTCATTACCATTCCAATTTCATTATTTTGTCATTGGGTAATGAGTACAAACAAGAAGAAAGGGTATATATTACAAAAACTCATAAATAGGTAAATACAGATAAAAAGAGGTATCCAGACGTCCGATTCATTGCAAGTTATAATTATGTCATGCTTGAAGAGAGCTGATAGTTTTAACAAAAAAAATTGTGAAGGTATGATCCAGCTGAAGATACAGCCTTACGGAATAGGAGAGTTTTCGTACGGTTGTTTAAATAACTTGACTTTTCTTCATTTGAGAGTTTGACGAGCCCAGCAGACGGTGTTAAATCGGGCTTTCAGCTTCCTAAAGAAAGCGGAATAAGCATTCCAATTTCGTTTATTTTTATTGAGTAATAAGGAGAGACAAAGGAAAATGGTTACAAAAGCTCATGCACAGGTAAATACAGATGAAAAAAGGTTTTCTATGCAGACGTCTTATTCATCAAGGTATATCTTGCTAGGAGGGTGTTCGCGGTTTTAATTTTAAAAACAATGATAGATGCGACGATCCGGCTAAAGATACAAGCTTAAGGAAAAGAAGAGTTTCTTTACGGTTGTTTAAATAGTTTGACTTTCTTTCATTCAAGAGTCCGACGTAGAGCCCAGCAGACGGTATTAAATCGGGCTTTCAGCTGCCTAAAGAAAGCGGCATTAGCATTCCAATTTCATATATTTTTCATTGAGTAATAAGGAGAAAAAAAAGGGAAGGTTGTTACAAAAGCTCATACAGAGGAAAATACAGATGAAAAAAGGGTTGCTACAGAAATTCATACACATGTAAATACAGATTAAAAAGGTTTCCAGGCATCTGATTCATCAAGTTATAACTATGTCATGTAAAGAGGGAGCTCACGGTTTAAATTAAAAAATATATATAGAAGGTACGATCCAGCTGAAGATACAGCCTTGTAAAAAAAAGGAAGAGTTTCCATACGGTTGTTTAAATAATTTGACTTTCTTTCATTCGAGACCTTGACGCAGAACCCAGCAGACGGTATTTAGTCGGGCGTTCAGCTGCCAAATAGTAAACGGCACAAGCATTCCAATTTTATTGATTTCCTGCAGAGTAATAAATGGAAAACGAAATAATGGGTTTTATAAAAGCTCATATCCAGGTGAAAAAAGTTTCCAGACATCTGAATCAGCAAGCAGCATGAACTATAATTAAAAATTTATAACTTTATACAAATGGTGCGATCGCATTATTTGAAGAAAATGCCCCGGTGAGCTGCAGCTAATACGACACAGCGGTCTATAAAACAAGTGTCACCCTGAACTTGCTACAACATTGAAGTTCGTTTCTTCAAGATGAATCTTTGGATCGGAGTCGTGCTTTTGCTGCTTGGAGTTTCACACTCCCAAGGTAAGAGAGTCCATTTAAATTGTGGGTTTTTATTTAATGTATCATTACCGACCTAAGACTCTTCATTTTTTGCTAAATTTAACTTTCATCGGGGGTCGTATCTTGGAAACTCAGTTTGAGATACCGACCTCTATAAATCTCACACACATGCAATAGTTTTCGTCCGATCTAACGGTTCATTTTAGTGTTCTTTCCGCGGCCTTGGGCTGGAGGCTTCCCCTTGCAATGTCATGATTTCTTTTCTTATTTAACAGGTTGTGGAAATCGTCCATTCACAAGCAGGGTCGTGAATGGTGAAAATGCCCAGCAGCACTCATGGCCCTGGCAAATTTCTCTTAGAGTCAACGGTCGCCACATCTGTGGAGGATCACTGATTGACAACCAGTGGGTCGTCACTGCGGCCCACTGTGTGGAACGAAACCCGAGACCAAGTGGCTATACTGTCGTTGTGGGTATGTTTCCCTTGTAAGTTTTTTAGGTTAATGTTGAATGCTTTGCAGGAACCGGCGAACGCTTTCTGTTTGAGCTTAGATCCAGAACGCATGTATTAAAGGGACTTTAATATGCATTTTTTTGTCTAAACTGTTCTGAAATAAGTAGTAGGCAACTTTACCCATGAAAAACATTGCAACCTTTCTTTGGGGAGAAAACGCTTTGAAGAACACCTCAGATGTTTTATGAATTTCCATGCGTCTCCGTGAAGTGCAATTCAAAGAGACTGAACTGATCTTACACAAAGCAAAGATCGGTAAGATAAATCTTACCGCATTTTATAGTAAGCCTTGATCTCGACTAAAACGTTTTGGCACTCTTTTTATGTAACTTGCATTTAGTTATCTAAACTAGTAGCGGATTTGCTATATTTTACTTTACCCACTCACAGGTGCCCATCGCCGGACTGGAACAACGGCTGTGCAGCAGACCTTCCGCTTAAGACAACTGTTCAAACATGAGAGTTTCAACATGAGGCAGCTTCGTAACGATATAGCACTTCTTCAGCTGGATGGATCCATCACACCGAGCTCACAAGTGAGCCACGTATGCTTACCAGCGTCAGGAAGCAGGATTTCGGCGGGAACACAGTGTTACATAACTGGTAACTTATCACCATTTACATTTACATGGGGCATGCAGGACGGACATTTTGCAGCGAGTACATCGCCTTGAGCGCGCTTATACTTTTTCGGGTGACGTTTCCTGACAGAATATTTCTGCTACATTATCCATGTCCTGTATTTTTTACGTAGTTGTTTTGTTTTGCGAAAAGCGCAACCGAAGCTGTTCTTGTATTTGGAAGCGTTTACTATGGATATAGTTGCCTCTATTTCTAAAGGTTAAACGATCGACACTCGACCATCGTAGCTAATTTTACTTGATACATTTTTGATCATGGTGATCCAATTATTGTAGGCTGGGGAAAAACTGTCGGAACTGATCAGCAAAGTGCCGCTGACACCCTCCAGGAGGCAATGCTACCTGTTGCTGAACACAGTGCCTGCAGCAGAGTGAACGGAAGATTAGTTCCTGTTGATGAAAGGTCGATGGTGTGTGCTGGAGGTCAAGGAAAAGGTGGATGCCAGGTAGGTAGAACATTGCTGTGAAATATCTCCAGTAAACAAAAGAACTCTGACAAAAATCAGCAATGTGACATAGAGAAGTGGATGCCAGGTAATTACAGCATACCGTATTTATTCGATTAAGCGCCCAACCTCGAATAAGCGCCCACCCTTTAAGTAGGAAAAGTTAATAAGCGCCCAGCCTTACCTGCCTCATAGAAAAAACCCATTGAATACACATGAGGAGTGTTGATTATTATAGAAATTACGATTAAGATCGACTAAGTACTACTTTCTTGAAAAACTTTCGGTTAACTGTTAAAGTTTTGTGTTGGTATATCTTCACGTTTCATTATTATTCATTGTTTTGTTGAAAAATAACCTAAACACTTGCTAAAAATGGTGAAAATATAAAAAGCACCCACCCTCGAATAAGTTCCCACTCGCAGGGTCCAAAGATTTAATAAGCGCTCAGGGCGCTTAATCGAATAAATATGGTATTTATCTTGAATCGCACGCAAAGGATTTAAGTTCACATTTTGTCATCAGCTTGCCCAAATCGCTTGATTCTTTGATCACAAAATTTAACTTAAGGAAAGCGCGCGAAGGGTTTAAATAATGTGGGTGTTTTCCATTTGTTATGGATATTCGATAATGGTCCTAAAAACGAGGTTTACTTAAAGTTGTTTTGAGGCCACAGTGAAATTATGTTTCAGTGAAAATGGAGCGTTTAGAACCTTACAAGAGTTTTTTGATCAAAATCCATACGTCACTTTCCTTTGCTCGTTTATGTTTAAATAGTACTCAAAATAAACATACGCCTAGAACATGAGCGTACATTATATCGGTTTATTTCTCCTCAACTCCAAATGCTTGAAGATACTTAATCCAGTTTATTCTAGTCTCTTATTAACCATAGAGCTGATCAACATATATTCAGCACAATTCAGAGATTTTTAGGAATCTGATTTGAAGCAAATACTTTGTCATGTACTCCATCGTCACGTCTCACAATACAAATGTTATAACATATTTATTTTTTCCATATAATTGCTACTAGGGTGACAGTGGTGGACCATTTGTTTGCAATGAGGGTGGACGATGGGTCTTGCGAGGTGCCGTGAGCTGGGGACATACGGAATGCAGGACCGATCATTACACAGTGTTCGCTCGTGTGAGCAGTTTCATTGAATGGATCAACCAGAAGAAGTCAGGTACTTCCTGATTACAGAACGTTGGATT
This sequence comes from Oculina patagonica, assembly GCF_052425735.1. NCBI lineage: Eukaryota > Metazoa > Cnidaria > Anthozoa > Scleractinia > Oculinidae > Oculina > Oculina patagonica. The sequence continues at coordinate 29,479,811 of NC_135763.1, forward strand.
CAACTTTGAAGGAGCACTATATTAACCTTCTGACGTACACGTAAATTAATATACTGTACCTCCACTGTGATACAAGGGCGGGTTGGGGTTGTGTGTGTGTGGGGGGGGGTGGGGATCGGGCGATGGAGCCCTAAGCTTTGCGTTCTATTCTTCTTCTTAATCGTAACTCTCCTCTCGGAGAAAAAGGGCCATTGCGTTCTATTAAGGCAGTAGAAATCTCTTAGCTTACTCTTCAAGATGACTCAATTTTGTGGGACAATAAGAACAGCTACTAAGAGTTTGACCATCTAGAATAAATCCACTGGTGGGTTGCATCCCCCTTTGTACGTCCGAGGGTAATTACAATTTTTCCAGTATAAAATCTAGTTAATGTACGGTTAACAGTGAACTATTTCGTTTAAACACGCTCCAGGAAAAATATAATACAAAAAATCTCGCATGTAAACAAAAAATTATTTCAAACTATTCCACTGAAAAATTCAATTGTTATAGAGTTATTCAGTCATTGCGCTGTACCTTTTATAAGTACAATAAACCCAAATACCCTTATAGATGTCTTTTTATGGATCATGAATTCCACCAATTTAATTAAATCGTTTACAACAAATGACAAATGACATATAATGAAAACAATCTAATTGCTGATCTGAAGCTTTCTTAATCTATGCGTGGTCTCAAATGAACTGAGAAAAAACGCCTTACGTCGACATGGGATTGCATCATTTTTAAGGAATTCGAAACCAAAAGCAAGAAATACTTAATTGCGCACGTTCCACATATGGTTCATGACAAGTCTTTAGCTACGGTAAACTTCAAGCCAAATATCGCTATGACCGCCTTCAAATCAGTCGTAAAGTCTAGGTCCTCGTCTTAATTGATGTGGCTAAAGATCTTAACTGTGTGCACAACTTCCCGAGTTTAGTCAATGTTAACCGGCGCTAAAGCTTTGTTTAATGTATGACAATAGCCGTGAAAAGTTAGGTGTAAACGGCGAGTTGGAAACTGGAGTAAACTGACAAAAAGTGAAGAGGGAAGGTTGAAGGTCCAAACAACATAAATTTGAGATCAGTGCATTATTAAGGGTAAAACTTATGAATTTCTTACATATGCTTAATTTTCATTAAGTTTAATTCATTTACAGTAGAACCCCGGTAACTCGAAATCTGAAGAAAAAGGAAAAATAGTTCGAGTTAGCTGGGTTTCGAGTTACCGTGATCGATTGAATATTTAATTTACCAAGTTAATAATTGATAATTTACTGATTTTTCAGCACTTCCGTATGCAGTACATTACAAATTGAAGTTATCTCGTCAAAAATTTTACACGATCATGAATCTTTATGATAGGAGTGGAAAATGGCTGTCAAATTCGTGATCTGTTCGTTGCTTTAATCAATGGACAACCGTGAAGAGTTGCAAGAACCGGAATTTGAGTTATCGGGGTAAATTTGACCCAAATTTTGAATCAGAGGAACGAAATTTAGTTCGAGTTAGCGGGGGTTTCGACGCGTTATCCGAGTTCGAGTTACCGGGGTTCTACTGTAATAAATCAAGGTACAAATGTATTTTGCAAATGATATTAACCATGGAGCAAAGAGAGACATTTTTTTTGTTTATTTTCTTTTTCTAGGGGGTGGCGGTGGCGGTGGCGGTGGCGGCGGTGGGGGAGGAGGAAGTAAGTTAACAAAGGAAATCACATCGAGGCTAAGCAATGAATTAATAATTTATTTTATTTTAGTTAATTTCCAATCAAAACGGGTCTATTACAGCCAAAAATACCTACATGAAATTACGATAACTTTAATCAGAAACTCATAGGGATTTGAAACGTGTAACGCGCGTTCATAGTGTTTGAATATTCGGTTTTGCCAAGTACCATATTTGGAATCGAAGTTACTTGAATTCCGTAAATTTCTTACATAAACTAAATAAATACATCACGTGTATCCAAGTGAAGTTCTCCAGACTACTTAATGATGTAGAAACAGGAGAATTTATCCACATTTATCTTTTTTTAACCAAGCTTGTGCAAAAACATGATTACGACATCGTGCGCAAGCTAGCGCGCTGTGTATTTCATTCAAATACCATTGCAATTTTCAATAATAAATTGTTTCTTGTGATTTTTAGAAAAAAAAATATGGTACTTAATGTGCAAACGCTTTGTACAATACGAATCATAGAGAGTTACACGTTTCAACCCTGATGGGTTTCTGCTTTAATAAATAAAAGCCTATTGTACGAGTCCATTGCAAGAAACTTGGAACAAAATGGCGGACGTGCTTGCCCAGTACTCGTCAATGGCGCCAAAATCGTGTAAGAAAATGTTCGGGAAATCGTAGAATTTTTAAAATAAACAAATACGAGCTTAGAGTTTCCTTAGCTCCGACTCGATATATGTTCTGAGTCGATCATGCATCTAACATTAAAAACAACTGAAAAGCCATTAGCCTACTTATGTATGGCTCTTGTCGCCACGCATCTCCTAAATGGTGAAATCCACGACAAATGCTTATATGTTGATTTGAAGAACAATCTTCGAACAAGTCCGTTTACTCCGACTTGTTTCAGTTCAAATACAACACAGTTTCAAGCTTCGAAATCGCTGGTAGAAAGCTCATTTCATGCCGACAAGATACGTACTTCCAGAACAGCTGTAAAATCGAAGAATTATCTAGCCATATGAAGCCATCCTGGAATGCAAAGATTCGTTACAAGGGCAAGAAAACAATCGAGGAATTGATTATGAAAGCCACAATCGAACGTCATTTTTTTTTTTTTACTCTTTTCCAGTGTTTTTCTTCTACATGCTAGTTTCCAGCCCCTTTCTGAAAAAACATAGCACCCGGTAAAAATCAGCGCCAAAATATAAATCAGACTAGAAAACTCAGTAAATTCGCTCCTAGCTCCTCTTGAAGGGTTTAGTGATAATGTCTGATATCTTTCCTGATTACAAGAAACGCCAATTTATTTGAAGATGCCCTTTTGGCTTTTTTAATGCGAAAACAGATCCACAGAGCTCAGATTATTTAGAATATCTTACGCGCTATTGGGACCGCCATATTGAAAAATGAGCCATTGATTGGTTCCACTAAAATATGATGTTTAACAATTAGACTACATCGTTAAATACCGTTGTCTAATACTATTAATACAAAGACGTTTCTATAAATCAGATAAAACTTTTAAAATGTGTTTTTTTATTACTTAGGCTGTGTAGATAGGGACCCAAACTGCCGTTATTATGCCCAGCACTGCAGGTTCAACAACAATGTTAGGAGGGCCTGTCCCAAGACATGTCGTCTGTGTAAGTAAAGACAGTCATGTTAAGTTTCATAAAGTTCATTTTACCCACAACCATAATTATAATTATAAATATGCTTGTTGGAATTAATAATGATTTAGTGAATTCGTTTGCAGCTTAGAGATGAGCATATCTACGTTTTATTCGTTTTCGTCTGACAGCCAATCGACCACGAATTTCAGAAAAAGTATTCGCTTAAACAATCCAAATCCAATCCCATAGAATTGATGAAAAAATAGCCGAAAGAGTAACTATAATGTCGATAAAAAGTAATTTTAAGTGTTTTTAAAAACATTGGATACAGGTATTTGCCATGTGGGGTGTTCTATTTTCCTCCGCGCTGCCATTTATTTCTTTATCCCCTACTTGCTAGTTAAGTGTCCACAATTAGTTTTTTTAAGCTAAATACTTCAGACACTTTAATAAAGTATTTCATTCATTCGTTAAGTAGGACGCTTTGCTCTCTAGAACTTCTATCCATAAACGGTTACAAATGAGTAGCTTACTTTTTCACTGATTAAAAAAAGTTACATTTTATTTTAGGTTGAGCTTGAACTGAACAACGCTCTTCAAGACACCTTGAACCAAATGCCCTGGACAAGATAAAACGTAGTTTGTTAGCCATTTAGAAAATCAATAAAGTAGTAAAAGAACATATTTATTGACATGTCTTCAATGTTTCGCCGTTTTGAATTTAGAACACTTTACTTTACATGCAGTGCCTTTTACTAAAAATAGGAAGCCACGAGCCATGCAACCCACACTGCCGGAGCTTATCCCGGTTTCCGTAGCATTAAGCGGCTAGGAATATGTTTACCTTCCCTTGAATGGGATGCTAGTCCAACGCAGGGTCCCACCCCCCCCCCCGGCGAAGCAAATGTCTGGAGCGACCCGAAAAGATGATTTTAAGATCACTAAAAAAACAAAGATACTTACAGTATCATCCTAGTGAATTAAATTAGCTTGTATCTACAATCTTGGATTTCACCATTTTCTTAGAAAGTCAGAAAATAACGGAAATTGATGCAAAATCAAGCCAGAATTCTTATGTATCAAAATTCCCTCAAGAAACGAAAGAACAGTTGCTGAGAGTTTCGGCATTAACGAGTAAATCGAACCCACGCAGGAATTTAAAACTACTGCGGTTTTACCCTATATTAAAGGTGTATCAGAGGTTCTTCGCCGCTGCCTACAAGAACAAGGCGTTCGCGCCGTCTTTAAATCTGACACAACTCTTCGGTCTTACTTAGTACGACCGAAAGACGCCATAGAACCAGGCAAACAAGAAGGTGTTGTATACAAAATTCCATGTGAATGCGGCAAAGTATATATAGGGGAAACAGGGAGAGCGATGCAAGACAGGATAAAAGAACACGACAGAGACATAACAGGGTCGTAACCAGGTATATTTTTTCATTGCTGATCCCAAATTTAAGCTCTAAATTTTGAATCCTGATCCGCAAAATGTGGCAACATTTGATCCTTGATTCCATTCTGATCCCATCTGATTGGCGGATCCAGATCCCATGACTTGTGACCCGGGATCCCGAGTCCATGATCCCGATCCCGAGGCTGTGATCCCGATCCCAAGGCTGTGATCCCTGATCCCATATACCTGGTTACAACCCTGACATAAGGCTTGCTCATACACAAACCTCCGCAGTTTCGGAGCACGCAAACGAAACGGGGCATATTCCTTTATGGAATCAAGTCAAGTTTATCGATCGTGACCCTCACCGATACACACGCAGGGTCAAAGAGGCTATCCAAATAAGACTTCATTCTAATAACATCAATAGAGATAGCGGAATTGAAATTCCTGAAGCATGGATACCTACGATCAGAAAGCATAACAGCCGTTCAACTTCAAAGCGGACCTATGAGGGAACACCATCTGTTAGTCGGAATAATAATGAGGATCGAAATGCACCAATTACAGCGAACCAACGTGCATACATAGCGACGCGTAAACAATCGACCTCATCGCCTGATGAAGACTAGCAGTATTGCAGTCGAAACGTCGCGATCAACATCTCAAAGCGATTCTATCGTGAGACAAACGAATAAACGTTCATTACCTATCATATAAGTTCTTTGAAATGTAAGACCGCAGTGGGTGTGAAATTTTGTTCCTGTAATGTTAGTTCCGTTGCAACAGGTTTCTCTCAAAATGATATTGTAACAATGTACACTCTTTTTATATACTGAAGAAAGTCTAATTTTCGGCCGAGGCTGAATGTTCTTAGCTTTTTCGAAAATTTACGCCTAAAATGTTCTTTATTTTTAAATTTCAACAACAAAGTGGTATTTCAGGGAAATGTACATGTTCACGTCACCAATGAGTGATGACAAGATGTATTCAATTCTTACATATATTTGTCACTTACAACAAATAGGAAAATCCTTGGACACGTTTTTGGGATGCTGTTAAAATTTGCCCTTTTTTCAGCCTCGACCTTCTTATAAAACAGGTTCTTATATAAAAAAGTGTTACTCGAAATATCTTCGCAGTTTAAGACATTTTATATTTTTTGAAGAAAAGTTGTCAATAAGTGAATTAAGATTAAAGGAAAAGCGAAGTCTTTTGCACAACCAATTGTTGTAGGAGTGACAATGTATTAATCAGTAACACCTTTGCTAAAAGCGTCGCATGAGGGGCTATGAAACGGATGCCCATCATCAAAAAATATCTTCCGGAATACGCCTCTGAATTTTTTCTGTTCTTAATACCTATTCAGTGAATTTTACATTTCTGACTTTTGTCTTTCTTTTATATAACAAGATACCCTGAAAACACAGTTCTTTTAGTCAGGCATTTATTTTCTACAATGCGTCAAAGGTGTTAATCCATTAAAGGCAAAGACCGAATCTTTTAGACAAAAATTAAACATCTTATTTTGGCAGTGTGATCAAGATGTACACCGGCTAAGACATCTGTCGAGACCTGTCGAACGCCTTTCGAGTCGTAAACTATTCCACAGTGGAGCAGTTCCCGCACGGTGATTTAACACCTTATTTGCTTGAGAAACACGATGTTAACGTTGCAATTTGCGCAATTGATCAAAATTTGAGTTTTGTTCGATTTCATTTAACCGTTCCGCAAAACCTGAACCAACACCGCGGCATAAAACAAAAATACTAAGGATAAGCATTAACAAAAGCCTAAAATAAATCTGCGTCATCTGAATCATCACCTATAGAAAACATAAATTGCAATAAAGATTTGAAACAAACACAAAACGACACTCTATAAAACAAACGCAAACTTTGGCTTGCTGCGTTTTTAGTAGAGGGACTTTTGTTTGAACACTTTTGGTTCCTTTCTTTCAGGAAACAAACGCAAATCTTCACGTGGAATATTGTCTAGACTCAGTCTTTTTCAGCTTCCCTTGGAAAATTATAATTTTTGGTTGTTTGTCTATGGCAACATAAAACAAAAATAAAAGGATCCGGTGTAACAAAAGCCTAAAATTAGGTTCGTCGTCTGAATCATCACGTATTGGAAACTTTAAACTTAAATTTAAATAAGCCTTTGTAAAAGAGTTGAAAAGACATTTGAACAGGGCGTTCAGGTGCTGTACAACTAATACAACACCGAGGTGTATAAAAAAACGCAAGTTGAAGCTTGTCATCACATTTGGAGATCATTTTTTTCAAGATGAATCTCTGGATTGGAGTCGCACTACTGCTGCTTGGAGTTTCATCCTCGAAAGGTAGGACAAAAGCTTAATAAAATAATAATCCGATACTTAATTTTATTTAACTTCCTTATTTATTGTCCGACTGATATAATTTTCAACAGGACTGGTATATGCTATCCTTATACTATCCCAATTACACAATGAAAGTCCAAGAATTTTGTTTCGAATTAATAGAAACATATGGCATAGCTAGCGCAAGCCATATTAAATTACAAACCTTTCGCGGAGTTCGACATTTTGAATTTATTTTATGACTTTCGTCTTCAGTCTATATACGACACTGATATATGTACATTGCACTGACTGCACTCATATAACATGTTATAAATGAACAAGCTATCTTTTTATAATTCCTCAGGCTGTGGAAATAAACCATTTTCGAGCAGGGTCGTGAATGGTGAAAATGCCTCGCCTCACTCATGGCCCTGGCAGATTTCACTCAGAGTTAACGGTCGCCACATCTGTGGAGGATCACTGATTAAGGATGACTGGGTCGTCACTGCGGCCCACTGCGTGGATCGAAACCCGAGACCAAGTGGCTACACTGTCGTTGTGGGTAAGTCTTTACTAATTTGCATTACACATTTCTGCACAACCAAAGCTTGTGAAGAAAGAATCATCAAGTTCGACTCCCATTGTTTTTTTTCTTTCCTTTGTGTTTTTGCCCTTTTGCACATTCATATTTCCTCTAGGTCTCGAAAAAAGTGGAAAAGAAAAATATATTAAGAAGCGAAACAACATTCGTGATTTTTATGGATGTGTTCCTACAGTTTACAACGTTATCGTTAGTTATCAGCAGCGTTAATTCAGGACCATAACTAACAAGAGGCAAGACGAGGCACTTGCCTTGTTGAAATTTTTCCCAAAATTAATAACAAAATACGTTTAGTTGGGAAAATAATCCTCAGTTGAATAGGATTGATTTTTGTCAAGAAGTACCTCATGAAAATTGTCTCTGAAAGAGATACTTAGCTTCTAGATTTCAGAATTTTCTTGATGCCCTGCCCCCAGAACCCACTAGCAAGATCTTGCCTCGTCTATGGCAAAGGTCTTGGTACGGCCCTGAGCTTGTTCACTTTTTTCTCGATTGCATATCTCATTTGATATAGGGCAGAATATAGTCGAAGTAGTTATTTGTGTCTTAAGGATAAAAGTCTAGCCTTAATTTCAATTAAACTTAAATTTCTATTTCATTGCAGGAGCCCATCGTCGCACTGGATCAACTTCCGTGCAGCAGACCTTCCGCCTAAAACAATTATTCAAACACGAGGGATTCAGCATGAGGCATCTAAAAAATGACATCGCTCTTCTGCAACTGGAACAGCCCATTGCAGCTAGCGACAAAGTTAGCACGGTGTGTTTGCCAGATTCAGGGAGCCAGGTCGCCGCTGGAACACAATGCTACATTACAGGTACCTGACAGGTCTTTAGCTAAATTCCCCGTTTGCCCTTGGATAAAAGAAGACTAAAAAAGCAATAGAGTTTGATTTAAACGGTTGCTTCAGACCATGTCTTGAGACTCCTATTAGAATTGGCATTGACTTGGATAAGGACATTCACTCGTTTAATGTAAGTGACGTCATTGGTGGGCAATACCAGTATTAGGCAAGCGATTTCGCATTTGACAGCAATGTGAAAATGGAGCCCCTCCAAGGAGGTTCCATCTTCCCTTGTTCCCAAAACAATTTCCCTTGTGCTCCCTTGTTCCCTTGAAGTATTTTATCGATCTTTGTGATCTCTATTTCCTAAAACATCAGAATTACAGCTTTAGTTCCAGTGTACTGAGATATATATTTATTTTGTTCCATTTTCTCAATGATTTATGCCCATCTTCCCTTGTTCCCTGGCACACGAATTTGTCATCACGTGTTGCCTCGTGTAATTTAACTTTATCTATTTATTTGAATAGGCTGGGGAAGAACTGTCGGGGGTGGAAATGCCGCTGACACTCTCCAGCAGGCAATGCTTCCTGTAGCTGAACACAGTGCCTGTAGCAGTGTCAACGGGAAATTAGCTCCTGTCGACAAAACGTCGATGGTGTGCGCTGGGGGTCAAGGCAAAGGTGGATGTCAGGTAGTTAAAAACATTGTTGTGCACAATCTCTATAGTTTCCAAACAAAAAACATCGAGAAATACCCTGAGCATTGTTATATAGAGTGTGCGTGGAAGTTAATGGAAAACCAAATTTTAGCATTTCATTTATCACGCGCTATTAGAAGAATTTGAATGTGATACGTTTTACTCGGCTCAATGCAGTTCCAAGATGTTTAACATTTTTATTGGCCTTTTTCCAATTCAATTCAATTCAAATTCAAATGTGCCGGGCCTTTTTAACTTCAACATGTGCGTTTCAAAGCATGTCGAAGAAATATCTAAATGTGTCAGGCCTTAGGAGTTCAAGGCCATTTTCCATGGTAGGATGCTTTTGGACTCACCAAGAAGGAAGTGGCACCTCCCTGGCCCCCTTCTACAGGCCTATGTGATGTTCATATAGCCATGCCATTCTAAATTTAAAGTTGACAGTTTTCTTTGTTTCGGTAACAACTGTTACTAGGGAGACAGTGGCGGACCATTCGTTTGCGATGAAGGAGGAAAATTTGTCTTAAGAGGTGCTGTAAGCTGGGGACATAGGGATTGCAGGACCGATCATTACACAGTGTTCGCTCGTGTAAGCAGTTTTATTGACTGAATCAACCAGAAGATGTCAGGTAATTCAAATGCTGTTTGTTGCTCTTTGTTAAATGCCTCCTCATTAGCCTTTATAGGAGTGATTGAAGGTACTGTAGTTAATAGTGATAAAATGGAAAATTATGGACAGGATTTAATTCAAATTGTGTGTTACCATGATGTACGTACTACATTTTGACATATAGTAAATTTTAGGCGTTTGATTTAAGAGGAAATCCGCCAGGACTTCGAGTAGTTATTGGACAAAATTATGTACCAAAACTATTTACACCTGATTGCAAGCTTTTGTGTTACTGCTTCAAATATCTTATCGAAAGAAATCTTTTCTAACAACACCACACATCGAAAACACATTTTGAAGTTCCGCTGAATTCCACTGAATCGCTTAAGGTGGCTCAACTGGATTTTCAAGGGGTAACACCGCTCAAGTTTGAGAATTAACTACGTCGCCAATAACAATGCTATCGAAAAACGATCACCACTGTTGTATTAGATAAAGATGAAATTTTTTTATGACCAGTGTTTTATGGACATCGGAGTTGCCATAGCGACGAAATGACGTCATTACGTTTTTTACTTTCGCTCGTATTACTCGGCACCAGGAGATTTTTCGAAAATCGCTCAAAGGAGCTTGTACCACACATAGTTGCCTCGATGTTGGCAAAGTTTGAACAAATTCTATGAGAGCGTTTTCAAAATATTTGTGGATGAAGTTTTCGGGCCTATAAATACAGTCAAAAACATACTAACGAGAAAATGGGGTAATATCTGAAGAAAACGACGCGCCTGTGAATTGCAATTTCATCTTATAGTAGTTTGATTCCATTTAAAATCGTGTGTAAAACAGTGGTGGGGATTGTTTTGGTCGATTGCGAGAAAAAAGAATTTGACGAGCGAGCGTTCAGGTGCGCTTGTTGCCATTTTTGTTTATAATTTCGTCTATGCCTACAAAAGTGATAATAAATTAAAAACCGCTCGATGATTTTTTTTAAAAATTTGACAAACACGAGGTTTGTCATCAATTGATATAGCTTGCAAGTTTCAAGCTCATTAAAAACATTTAAGGCAGTAAAATTGGGCCTCCAATGTACTGATTTTTTCTCGCAGATTTCGTGTTTACAAGCGAGTGTCCTCATTATTCACGGGTATTGTTTTCAAGTTTCATATCCACGTGCACGACTTCAGCAAAAAAAAATTCATGTGCATTAAATAGGACGCGCGACTGCTTTCCGAACAGTTTTCCGAAACATGCTTATATTGCTTAAGAAATTGTAACAGCATTTGTCGGGCGATTGATGTCAAGGGCCTCTGTCCAGAAAACGAAAGCTATTATTCTGCATATATTGTCATTGCTATTCTCACCCCAACGCAGATTAGTATGCTTCGGAAAAATTTTCGGAAAGCAATCGAGCATTCTGTTTAATGCAAATGAATTTTTTTTGCTGGAGTGGTGCACGTAGATATGACACTTGAAAACAATACCCGTGAATAATGAGGACACTTGCTTGTAAACACGAAATCTTCGAGAAAAAAATCAGTACATGGGAAGCCCAATTTTATGTTTTCAATGAGCTTGAAACTTGCAAGCTATATCAATTGATGACAAACCTCGTGTTTGTCAAATTTTAAAAAGAATTCATCGAGCGGTTTTTAATTTATTATCTTTTATGTAGGCATAGACCAAATTATAAACAAAAATGGCAACAAGCGCACCTGAACGCACGCTCATCAAATTCTTTTTTCTCGCAATCGACCAAAGCAATCCCCACCACTATTTTAAACACGATTTTAAATGGAATCAAACTACTATAAGATGGAATTGCAATTCACAGGCGCGTCGTTTTCTTTAGATATTGCCCCATTTTCTCGTTAGTATGTTTTTGACTGTATTTATAGGCCCGAAAACTTCATCCCCAAATATTTCGAAAACGCTCTCATAGAATTTGTTCAAACTTTGCCAACATCGAGGCAGCTGTGTGTGGTACAAGCTCCTTTGAGCGATTTCCGAAAAAATCTCCTGGTGCCGAGCAATACGAGCGAAAGTAAAAAACGTAATGACGTCATTTCGTCGCTATGGCAACTCCGATGTCAATATAACACTGGTCATAAAAAATTTCATCTTTATCTGATACAACTGTGGTGATCGTTTTTCGATAGCACTGTTAATGGCGACGTAGTCAATTCTCAAATTTGAGCGGTGTTACCCCTAAAAAATCCAGTTGAGCCACCTTAAGACGAATTTACAAAATGGCTACACGTGAGATTTTTCCTATACCTTGTGAACTTTGAAATTCATTTTCTCAGACTCTGATAAGAAATTGTTGTTGGTGTTGTCACGGATAATTACTTACATCTTTACCTTTTATTAAGGGTAGGAAATAACGCAATAGGATTTAAATTATTCTGGAAATCGATTTTTGTCCAACTTTAATAAATATTACTCGACTTCCTAGTGGATTCCGTCTTAACAACATTTCTTGATGTTTAAGATACCACTAGCTGTGGCCAGCTAAGTGTGATGCGTATTTTTGTCGAAGCCAAAGAACCCCTCAAAAATTAAATGGGCAGCAATATTGTTCAGTGCCAAAAAAAAGATGTCAAGATAAGTTAAACCTTTTTTTACGTTTTAGGAGGCGGAGGTGGAGGCGGCGGCGGCGGCGGAGGCGGTGGGGGAGGAGGTGGCGGAGGCGGCGGAGGTAACATCAGTGATAATCTATTAAAGAAAAAATTGTAAACTTCTACAGAAAGTAAAAGACCGACCCACCAAACCAAAAGATAATGGCCGCGGTCACACCATGGCTACCAACTAAAGTTAAGGCCGAGATAACTTTGGTCAGCTATTTCAGTAAATAGGCCATGATGATTCAAGACAGTACAAACTTACTAAAGTTATACCTTGGAAGGATTCATGAGTTTAACCTCAATCAGTTTCAAACAAACAACCGATCAGAATTCGTATTTGACTTTTTGTTTGCAATTGCACCTACGGGAAGAACACATATATTCAAATCCAAAAACAAGTATAAAAAATAACGGCGCTGGGAGCAACAAGCAACAAACTTTGCATTCTGCAGAGTCAAGTTTTCCGTGAATGTTTCACTTTATTTCTAAACATTCGACAACGCTTTTCCGCAAAATGATCTGAAACAAAAAGCAATAACCAGACGCATTTTTCTCCTGTCAGCCATGTTTACATTGTATAGCTGTCACGAACTATTTTAGTTAGCAACGTTGATGTGACCACAGCCAACAACTGAATAAAATTATTAAAAATTGAATTAAATAAAGTGTTTTTACAGCAGAGTCCCAGATCATAGTTAATAGAGGGAAATGGTTAGGAATCTCGAGAAAGTTCTTTGTTGTATGTTTTTGTTCGCTGTTTTGGGGGTTGATCCTGCACAAAACCTGACAAAATACAATAGGTGGTTACGTGTGTTCATATAACTAACCAATAAAAACATTGCGATTACGTAATTCATGCATGCATAGTGTATGAGCGCAAAACAAAAGATGTGCAGGGTCGTGGACCTTCCAACATAAATCTTGGTCTCTTTGTTTGCTCCTTTGATGTTTTCCGGGCTTCCTAACCATTTCCCTATATTAACTATGCCCCTATAACCAAGATAAATAAATGAAAAATAAAACCACGTAAAGTCAAGCTTCGTAACTCGATGAAATAATTATATAATTGAGTGCATTCGAAACACCGAAAATGTCATATTTTAGGACAAAATGGTCGTTTATCGTTGAAGTTTTTATTAACTTACAAGCCTAAAATTTCACGACGTACCGCCACTTTATTTTACAATTTACGTTGACGTTATATAACCAATTTAAGTAAAACTGTTTTTTACTGCATGATATTCACAGAATGTGTTGACGGTTCTCCGTTGTGCTCACGAATCTCTAGTCGGTATTGTACGATACCCCAGATCAAAGCAAAATGCCCGAAGAAATGTGGAGCATGTAAGTGAAGAAATTCAGGTGGTTCTAAATTTAAAGTAATTTTTGGTTGAAGACTTAATTACCTCTATGAATTTTTACTGTTTTTCTATTGTTTAGTAAATTAAGTGATAAGTATTTCAGTTGTTTGTTCTTTTTCTGACCGCATTCCTAACGTTATCATTGATATATTTGATATTTTTGAAAAATGAACAACAACTTTTAGTTTGCAACAAGGAATGTTTTGATCGTTCAACAATCAACGATATATTTGAACAATTTAATAACAAATTTCTTCTAAAAACAACAATTTTGACAAATGTTGCAGGCGGAGGCGGTGGCGGTGGTGGAGGTGTCTGTATTGACGGAAGTCCATACTGTCCATTCTTCGCAAAGCAATGCTCAAACGTCATAGTAAAGATGAAGTGCAAGAAGACATGTAAACTGTGCTAAATGTCTGGTGCACTCAGGTTCGTTTATTATAAAAAAAAATCGTATATTATAAAAAATAAGGGAAGAAGTTAAGAGGCAGTCGCCATAATTCCGGTCTGCCGATTTTCGGATCAGTAACACAATTGCCTTCAAACTTTGCCCACGAGTCTATCTTAATTCAAAAGCAAATGAAATCACCTTAGTTTCTGCAAATATCGCAAAATAATTTTTTTTATGAATTTTTTCCGATTGGACCGCGACTGGCCTATTTTTAGCAATGGCGACAAGTGAAAAATAGGAAAATTGTCGAGTTCACCGCTTCAAAATTATAAAATATTAGGCATTGTTTTACTTTTCCTGGATTAAATTGGACCTTTATTTGTACAAAGCACACAATTTCGGTTCGTTTAAAAGAAACTTACAATACGAAATAATTTTTTGTTTGCAGCCTACTTCGCCATAAACGCCAACAGCTCAAAAATGCACATTTTCAACGGGCCATTGCGCAAAAGTCCAACTACTTCCGCGTAATATTTATATCCATACCAACTAAAAAGAAGTCAAAGAGCATAGAAATGTAAAAATATGTTGTGGTTTAAGCGAATTTTTAGCGCAGCCAGGCAGCAACTTTGCTGTTGTTGCGAGCATGTTTATTTACATTGACACAAGAAAGTCGCTCACGCGAAACGAATTTAGCATGAATAACACAATATTTCGCAAACGTCCCAGCTTAACAAAACTTTGAAATAACAGCTGACACAACAAAACATCATTTAAGACCCGAAAACCTCACCAGCTAGTCAAAAATATATATACTGTCGCCTACCTGCAAGACAACCGCACAAGGTCAAGTCCGCCATGTAATTAGATTTCGCATTCCTTTCTAGTTTTCGTCGAGCATAGTATTCGCTGAAATTTTCGAATTGAAACCATTGCCCATAAAACACTTTGCACAAACCATATGATTCCGATAATCTGAACAAATGAAGGAAAGTAGCGGGCAGCACCACCGAAGAAATTAACCGAACACAATACATCGGCTTGAACGCGAACGTTGATTTGAAAGTTGTGTCACGCAATCTAATCTAACCACGTTATGTGCCAACTGAAGAAATCAATAATTGACTGTACAAAATTTTAAATATTGTTTCACGCTGTCCGGAGCCTGATGTTGTGCTGTCTTCGTGTGCACCATTTTGGTGAGTTTATATTGAAGCCAAGCGTGCATTATTTACGTAGAGTTTCTACGTAGGTTGTTTTGATTTTCTGATTTCGACCACTTCCGGTATATGTGTGTGCACGTGTGTGTGTTGGGGGGAGGGGGGGGGGGGTTTAGGTCGCTCGCGCATGAAGGGAAACTTCACTGTAAATTGCAGTTGTTTAAGCTCTATTTACATCAGAAATGGTTAAAAATGTTTATTTGATATGTGGTGTGTTTACGGTGTGGCACACATTGTTCCTTAACAAGAAAATACTGAAACTGAGTGTTCTGTATAATGTCTCTTTTTTACGCGAAGGCGAGCGAGTACAGAGGCCAATAAAACAAAATCTCTGTCACGTTTATATGAATGTAATGTGAACTAGGTTTACCAACCTGATCAAATCGGGACAACCAATCCATGGAGTTTCATAATCTCCTTTGGCATCCGAACATTTATAACATCTCTGCTTTTGATGGCTTTCTTACAACCGCGGTGGGTTGGATACTGGCATGGCCTGCGCTTTTTCCAGTATTCCCCAAGTGAATGACGATGCTTAGGACATATAAACATTTTACTTGCCTTTGATGGAGGCAATTCAAAAACACCGGCTCTGGCCAAAATAAGTTCGTGTTCCGTCAAATTTCCCGCGTCAAATACAATACAATATCTGTCCTGATTTAAGAAAACAAGGCCCCAGGAACTGCCTGGGGCCAGCAACTCTCTTAGCCCTCCCCTCCCTTCCCCCTGTGGATTTCAGAGAGCCCAGGGGCACTGCTAGGAAGCCTTCCCATGCCCGGTCACAGCTGAGCACTCAGAGGTCTCAAGGCTTCTGAGCCAGCCCCCCAAAAAACAAAAGCCAGGAGCAGTCCTGACCACATTTCCAAGCAAAGTCTTTGCAGAAAACAAGCCAAAAACCTGACTTTAGCCACCCCCCCCCCCCCCAGCCGGATTGCAATTCAACAGCTGACCCAGGGCTCCCTAGGGCTGTTAGGTCATGGCCCCAGCTAGCTGCCCACGGGGTCGGTGACGGATCCCGGAGTCCACGTTTTGTCAAATCCAGACAGATATACAATACATACTTTATTTAAAGAGGGAAACATGCTTAGCTTAGAATAGCTAGTTTACAGATGTTCCACTAAAATAAGAGATAAAAGAAAACTAAAATAGAATCTATAAGAATGGCACGAAGTTAAGTGGTTAACTATCAGGCCCGTAGAATTTTCACTGACGTTATTTGTATTCAGGAGTGAATTTACTTTCAACAAAAATAACATAATAAACTAGTAAACCTTTCACCTGTATTCCCCTCTTTTTCAGTTTTCAGACTAGAACCAAAGGCAGATCGTGACACAACTGCATCTCATATTGATTCCACTGATTTGAATATAATTATATTGCAGCCCGTTTAACAAATTTCAACAAGTTCTGAGAATTCGGAAGGGTAGGCTTAAGCAAAACGCTTAAAATATAATTTAATTCTAGTATACAAAAGTCTCATTTTTAAAGCCATCGACATCTGCATGCTGTAGCAACTGAATGCGAGCATCGATGGGGAAAGTCGCTTGTCTAACCTTGCTCTTCTATGCATCCACTATGATACCCCTGTGCACCTTGACGCGAATGAAAGTAGGCTGTTTAGCTCACTTACACCCCGTAGACAATTAACTCTGATACGTATCGGTGGTAATGGCTTGGCCAGCATATAGGCTAGTACTCTAGGGCATACAAATTTTTCAGTATCGTATTTTTTCAGTTCAGGCTGGAGCTTTATTCAAGTTAAAATGAAAGGCAATATCTACTGGCAACGGATCACATATCTCTACCCTTTCGCGATGAGATCAAGGCTCATCGCGCAAGTGAAAACTGGCTCCGGACCAATGCAAACACGTACAATGTTATGTGGCGTTAAAGAAAAGCTCGTTTATATAGGAATGAGTGAAAATACTAAGTGCAATCCTCTGTTGTGAAATCTTAGACTTTATGTGCTTCCAAAATACAAGAAAAATCGCCATAAAGTAAAAAAAAAAATCCCCATGGAAGCGTACCCCCTGTTGGATCCTCGAAAACGGCGGCCCTTACGGGCCAGTTAACCAGGTCTATAGTCCAGTCCCTGAACTCTCCCTTCCGCGCGCCCTTTAGTCTACAGCTCTTCAAAGCTGGCTTTGTAACGCCCCTGATAGCATTTTGTGTGCACTGCTAAAGTGAATAAAGAGAAAAAATTACTAAGCAAATGTTCAGTCTACAACTGTTTGGTCCGCTTTAAGAGAAAACGAACCTACCCGGGCAAAAACCAGGCTACGGGCCTGACTACGGAATCATTACAATCTCCAAGGCGAACGGGCTCGG
This sequence comes from Oculina patagonica, assembly GCF_052425735.1. Lineage (NCBI taxonomy): Eukaryota > Metazoa > Cnidaria > Anthozoa > Scleractinia > Oculinidae > Oculina > Oculina patagonica. The sequence goes on from NC_135763.1 coordinate 29,497,425, forward strand.
TTATTCCCCTTGAATTACCACAACTACCTTTGTACTTCGAAGTGTATGACAGAAAGCACAACTCCTCCATTTTGTTGGAAAATGTGAAAACTTCACAAGAACAAGACAAAGTATGATTGACATGTGCTGGATGGCGGCGGGTTTTTATAGGCCTCTTTTTGTTTCTGCTTTTTTCATTCCTGATCATCCGCTTATCTTTATCATTTACATAATTTTTTACAACTTAACAGAAACTATATATCATTTTACTAAAGTGAGTTTTTTGTATTTGAAAAGTGAACTAAAAATTTTACAGATGGAAACATCAAGAAAGGAAGATATACCGGAAGTGGTCGAAAACAGAAAATCAAAACAACCTAGGTAAATAATGCACGCTTGGCTTCAATTAAACTCACCAAAATGGTGCACACGAAGACAGCACAACATCAGGCTCCGGACAGCGTGAAACAATATTTAAAATTTTGTACAGTCAATTATTGACTCTTGGAGAATTATTTCTTCAGTTGGCACATAACGTGGTTAGATTAGATTGCGTGACACAACTTTCAAATCAACGTTCGCGTTCAAGCCGATGTATTGTGTTCGGTTAATTTCTTCGGTGGTGCTGCCCGCTACTTTCCTTCATTTGTTCAGATTATCGGAATCATATGGTTTGTGCAAAGTGTTTTATGGGCAATGGTTTCAATTCGAAAATTTCAGCGAATACTATGCTCGACGAAAACTAGAAAGGAATGCGAAATCTAATTACATGGCGGACTTGACCTTGTGCGGTTGTCTTGCAGGTAGGCGACAGTATATATATTTTTGACTAGCTGGTGAGGTTTTCGGGTCTTAAATGATGTTTTGTTGTGTCAGCTGTTATTTCAAAGTTTTGTTAAAGCTAGGACGTTTGCGAAATATTGTGTTATTCATGCTAAATTCGTTTCGCGTGAGCGACTTTCTTGTGTCAATGTAAATAAACATGCTCGCAACAACAGCAAAGTTGCTGCATGGCTGCGCTAAAAATTCGCTTAAACCACAACATATTTTTACATTTCTATGCTCTTTGACTTCTTTTTAGTTGGTATGGATATAAATATTACGCGGAAGTAGTTGGACTTTTGCGCAATGGCCCGTTGAAAATGTGCATTTTTGAGCTGTTGGCGTTTATGGCGAAGTAGGCTGCAAACAAAAAATTATTTCGTATTGTAAGTTTCTTTTAGACGAACCGAAATTGTGTGCTTTGTACAAATAAAGGTCCAATTTAATCCAGGAAAGGTATAACAATTCCTAATAATTTATAATTTTGAAGCGGTGAACTCGACAATTTTCCTATTTTTCACTTGTCGCCATTGCTAAAAATAGGCCAGTCGCGGTCCAATCGAAAAAAATTCATAAAAAAATTATTTTGCGATATTTGCAAAAACTAGGGTGATTTCATTTGCTTTTGAATTAAGATAGACTCGTGGGCAAAGTTTGAAGGCAATTATGTTACTGATCCGAAAATCGGCAGACCGGAATTATGGCGACTGCCTCTTAATTTGTAAGCCAATCTGTTTGCAATGGATACAAGTAAGGAAAACGAAAAGAAAACAACTAAGAGAAAAGAGGAATTCAGGGCAATGTCTTTGGAATTTTACTGGAAATGAATAGTAAAATATTCTGCCTTGAGTATTGTTATTCATGACTCATGTAGATAACGTACGAAAAATTGCTCTGGCCTAGAAGCAGCCAGAACCAGGCTCAGTAGATCGCGGAGGCATCAAATCACATTCCTCACGCGTTACGGGGAGGTTGAATGTGTGCCAGCCGCTTGATATTGCGGACTAAAAAAAAGTGCATAAAGGGTAGCACATGTTTGTTTTTTATACAGCTATTTTATTTGCAGGTCCTAATTTCACTCCCAGGCATTTCTTACAAATCCAAATTGACTTTAAATAGCATATTTAAAATATAAAAGTTCAAAAGAATATTTTTAAAAAACTCTCAAACTTTTAAAGCACAATGTTTTCGACCGTTATTACTAAGTTTCGTTTTGGATTTTTTGTGAATTATTGTTGCCATTTTTTACTATGATTTCTTAATGACAAGTTATTATGATGTCACAGTAAAAAGTTAGATCACAGACGTTTATCCAAACGTTTTTTTACATATTTTTGTCTTGATTTTCTTTGTTAAAAAAACATACAAGTACTTTTATCATAACAATGTTATTATTTCTTATTCAGGTTGACACCTCAGAACAACTTGGACTTACCTCACTTTGCACGATGAAACAAAGTTAGCTTGCCATGTAGACAACTCAATAAAAAATTTGAAGTACATGTACCCAATTGTCCTTGTTTTTGTTTCAACTTCAGTTTTTTGAAAAAGATCACTACAGGTAAAAACTACAAATACTAACCCAAAATTTTCTTTTCACATCCGGGAATAAAAAACAAGAAAAGGGCATTGTAGTGCCCCTGTACTAGAACAAACAAAACACTTTCTGGGTAAAAGATTTATTAACTGCCTTTATCATAAATGTTCGCGATCGGGGCGCAGCGTTGTGTTCTTGGGCAAGACACTTTACTCTCACAGTGCCTCTCTCCACCCAGGTGTATAAATGGGTACCGGCGAATTTAATAATAATATTTTTCTGCTGGGGGTAACGCTGCGATGGACTAGCATCCCATCCAGGGGGGAGTATCAATACTCTCAGTCGCTTAATGCTACGGAAACCGGGATAAGCTCCGGCCTGTATGGGCCACTAGGCTCGAAGCAGACTTTACCTTTAATCATAAATGTACGCTTTTTTTACCAAAAGTAGCTCAGGGAGCAAAAATACTTATTAACAAAGTGTCCAATAACTATAAGGTGCCCAAGATCAAAATTTGCCCTCGCGCCGTCATTTTGGTTCCTTCTTGTGGCAGAGAACACCTTCTTTATATCCATAAAACCCTTAAAATGTTTTTGTTTTTGTTTTTATTCATTGCCAGCGAATTTTGCTGAGATGATAAATCGTTATCAGGTTTGCTTTAGATGAATAAGTGTGTCGTTCAATTCTGTTTGTAATCAAACTCATTATTAAACAAAACCAAATATTGTTTCAAAGTCGTCCGACTTTGTTAATCGATGCAGACGATATTGGACTCCAAACAGTCCTATTACGATAACTTATTAATTACCCTTCATCGTAAATCGCCATCAGCGCTTTGATCGCTTCCGTATCCTTTCTTTCTTATTTCCTTCCTCCTTCATCGACTTACTTTCTTTAACGAGGGTTGCACGTAACAGTATTTCAATTGACAAACCTGTGGCCCTCGGGATCCCCGATCGAAATAGGATTTTGAAGTATTGTTTTTTGTGGAGAAAAACCTTCGGAGCAGGGACGAGAACAAACAACAAACTAACCCACATATGACGCCAAGGCTGGGAATCGAACCCAGGCAATATTGCCCCCCCCCCCCCCCCTCCCCCCTTTCTCACTCCCACCCTTCCTTCCTTCCTTCCTTCCTTCCTTCCTTCCTTCCCCCCCCCCCCCCCCCCCCTTTCCTTTTTTATCTGAAGAAATATTTCTTTTTAATGCAAGATAGTGAACTGTGCATTTTTATTTGAATTATATACCTTCATTTTAGCATACGTTTACCCCTTGAAGTAGCTTTGCATACTTTATTTTCACACTGAATTTGCCAAATGAATATTCAGTAGGCACATTTTTTTTTTTAAAAAATTCTAGTCTTTTCCACATTTGGTCTTAAGATTTAAACACTTAGCATTTTAAGAGATTAAATGCGTCAACCAAAGTTAATTTTTTTTTTCAGTTCAATCTTTATCAGATAGGAAACGTGAAATTCCCAAAACAGAAAAAGTGATGTTGGTTTGTTTAGCAGGTGAAAGCGTTAAATTTTATAAAAGCATTAAACGACTTAGAATTTTGATTTCATTAATCTTTTAGTCCCCCAGCTATATCGTGGACGATCTTCTAAACAACAGACGGATGAAGAGGAAGGCCCAAAGCAATTTTTCGTGCTACTCGTAGCTAGTCGTAGGCAAAAAATTATAAAAAACACTGACGTTATGCCCAAACATAACTGAAAGTCCTGGAGACTCTCGGACCTCCCCTAGGAGGAGATACGAAGACAATTTAGGGTCGAGGAAAAGATAGCTGTTTCTCGTGCAGACAGTCATAAATTGTGTTGCTATACTTCGCTACTGAAAAAAAAAATAGATTGTTTCATATTTGGATTCAACGCCAGAAACACTCATTTGTTACTAAGAATCTTTCGGCGTTTTAAAGGTACATCAAATATGTTCCTCATAGCCGGCCAATAAACATACGACAACTCTTACCGACTGTCTATAAGTGTGCAAAAAGCTGAATATTTCTTTTAATCGATAACTAGTACTAGAAACCTAATATAAGGTCTGTTTTTTCGAATCAATATGTTGCAATATGTTCTTTCACTTTATCAACGTTCATTGCAGAATTTATAATTTAAAGTTTAATCCCAATTTATCATTTTGTACGTCTAATTGGCTAAGGCACTAACTATAACCGGTAAAGGCCTACCTTTGCTTAAAAGGCTACCTCAAGGATACCACACAATAAAAAAAGGAAGAAATTGCCAAAATTTCTAGTTGACCTTTGAATTTCGTCTTAATCTTCCGGAGCTTACTTTCCCAGTTTGATTTTTTCAATCTAATTTTGAGAATTTTTATTTGACTTCAGGATTTATCTCATAACAGAGATCTTTTTTGTACATGCATTTTGTTAAAAAAATGTCACTAAGAAATATTGTTTAATTAGGAAGAAGAAGACCCATGCAATGGTTCAATTTTTAAATGAAAACTATGCACCTTTTTTTTAGGCCGAAAACGAAATGCGCAAATAAAAATCAAATATTAGTTTAATGGAGTTTTCCACCTGTAAAAGCAACTTTTTGCGTATTTTTTTTTTTATTTTAATTCATTTTACGTATTTTTTTCTTGGTGAATGGGGAGTTCTTTTGTTATGGAACTCAAAACAAGCTTACAAATCGAATAATATATAGAGTCGAAAACGAAATGCGCAAATAAAAATCAAACGTTAGTTTAATGAAGTTTTCCACCTGTAAAAACATTTTTTGTGTATTTATTTTTATTTTTATTCATTTTACGTTTTTTCTTTGCTAAATAGGGAGTTCTTTTGTTATGGAACTCAAAGCAAGCTTTCAAATCGAATAACATATAGAGTCAGCGTTGCAGGTGTACAAGTTTGCACAATTTAAATTTGCGGTTTCTCTGTTTTTCATTGAATAATTTTGAAAAACATGGAACAATGCTGCAAAATAAAACAAAAATAAAAGGATAAGCTATAACAAAAGCTGGAGGAATCAGGCTTCGTCATCTGTATCAACAGGAGTTAAAACAAATTTCAAAGTTAAAAAGCCTTTAGAAATGGGTTTGAATTGTGTTTTAACAGGACATTCAGGTTATCTACAACTAATACAACACCACAGTATTTAAAACAAACGTACCGAAATTTTAGATTGCTGAACTTCATTTATTGAAGAACTTATAGAAAGTCGTCCAAATGGAATACTCAGTGTACAAATTCAGGCTTATCAACAAAACTTGCATTATGTTTTTTCTCATTCAACAATTAGTTATAAAGCACATTATAATATACCGCAGTAACCCATTACAAAAGTTTTCGATAACTGAATTACCATGCATTGAAAACGTCAATTTTCAAAGTTTGAATAAACATTTAGAGGAGAGTTCTGCATGGTGTTTGAACAAGAGATTTCAGCTAATTTTATTTACACACAGCAAGTCAGTTTTGCGCCTGTTTCATTTGCCCCTGTGAACGAAAAATGTGATAAAGTAAGTTTTTTAAAAAAAAGTCTCATTGTTTAAAAAGTTGCCAGGTTTTGGACCTTTCGAGAAAAAAACGTTTTAAGTCGCAGAACTTGCTTAGAAAGCAAAGGCAAGTGTTTTGGAAAATTCCAGTATTGTATTGCGACTTGAACGAAAACTTGACAAGCATTGGAAAGGAGCTGTCGAGGAAAAATTGACCGTGTGAGTGTGATTGTTTAGGTGTCCTACAGCTAATACAACACCACAGCCCATAAAGCAAACCACCATTTGAGCTTGGCTACGGAATTTGGAGATCATTCCTTCAAGATGGGTCTCTGGATTGGAGTTGCACTTTTGCTGCTTGGAGTTTCCAGCTCCCAAGGTAATGAAAAATTCAGTGGAACAATGATATATTTTACTATTATCTCAGTTAACATTATTAGTTTTACAAGTGGCATAATCAAAAAACAAGCACGGACGCAACCTTCGTCACTCAAAAACATTGAAATTGATTTTTAGCGATATTTCGGGGGGTTTTTGAACTAAAAAAAAAAACTTCCTCGGGGCAACTCAAGTTTTAAATAATTGATCTTGTAGTTTTACAACTGTTAATAACATAAAAAAAATAATAATAGTTTTCAAAGGGGGTATATACATGTACACGAACTAAATTTCACAAGAAAATTCGAAAATAGTTTTTCAAATCAGGGGAATTTGAAATCTGGCGATCTTCAACCACCAAACCTCCTTTTAGATTTCGAACGTAAAAAAATTCAATCCGTTCTTTTTTTCTTTTTTCCCATTTTTTGAACCACTTTTATCATAAGTACAAATCATGATGCTATATTTTTAAAATTCCTCAGGCTGTGGGAATAAACCATTTTCAAGTAGGGTCGTGAATGGTGAAAATGCCTCGCCTCACTCATGGCCCTGGCAAATTTCTCTCAGAGTCAACGGCCGCCACATCTGTGGAGGATCACTGATTAAGAATGACTGGGTCGTCACCGCGGCACACTGCGTTGATCGAAACCCGAGGCCAAGTGGCTACACTGTTGTTGTGGGTAAGTCTTTCATTTTTAACCATTGCAGATTTTTGACACGCTTGACATATTTTTAGGACGTATTCATCAAGTTACACTTTTTTGTCGTAAATTGTGCTCTTTAATCACCTTTTGGAGCTTTCCTTTAATAAACAATCCGAAAATCCATCTAACAAAAATTTCGACTGTGTTTCTACTTGTGCTTATAGTAGGGCCATTAAGCCTTATAGAAGCTACAGGCTACCTAACATGAAAATGGACTAATCGCTAAACAACAGAATGTAGAACTACTAATGTATTAACACTTTTATTTGATTACCAGGAGCCCATCGCCGGACTGGGTCAACCTCCGTGCAGAAGACCTTCCGCTTGAAACAATTGTTCAAACACGAGCAATTCAGCATGAGGAATCTGCGCAATGACATTGCTCTTCTGCAACTAGATGGGTCGATATCAGCCAGCTCCCAAGTCAACACGGTGTGTTTGCCAGGTTCAGGGAGCCGCGTTTCAGCTGGATCACCGTGCTACATTACAGGTGATTTTACTGTACATCCGTATTTTTCGTTTGAAAGCCGTGCAAGTTAAGAATCGATTCTACTGGTTGTTTAACCGCACTGCATATTTAAAGAAAAGTTTTCTGTATAGCGGGGCCTAGTTGTGGACAGCTTGCCATCCGATCTGCGACAAGCAACATCCCTTCATATGACGTCATGTGAAGTAACTGCCAACAAAAATTAAGTCATCTTGTAGAGTAAGCTGCGACTTTCTACTCAATACAAATCAATTTCGCTTTGCATTAATAGAACAACAAGCTTAGAGCGGGGGGGCATTCTTCCCTTCACCCCTGTACCACGGTGGGGGTATAAACTTGCCGATACATCCGAGTAGTCTGAGTAAAATCTGCACCCTGTTCTGTAAAAGAAAGTTTGTTTGTTTTTCGTGAGACCATTCACTTGTCAATTTAACCCTTTGACACCCAAAATTTTTCCAAAAAACGCTTTTTTAGCCTCTAAACTGAAATTTTGGTACTATGGTCTTGAATTAACCTCAACTTTGCTAAAGAAGCACTTTTTACACTTCAGCAACATTTTGATAAAGATTCTTTGTAAGAACGTACAATATTTTACTTTGGTGCATGCACATAAGCCAAAATTTGATTTTTTTTTTTTTTTTGCTGAACCGTTCCAATTTTTTTTTTTTGCCCCTTTTGCTTCCTGTTTTTCTGCCTTCTTATTCTCCTTACTTTCTACTCTTCATATCCTTTTTGGCCAAAACAGTTTTGACGTTTTCATTGGAAAACACTAAAAAGGGGACCTTGACCAATTACAGGTGTTCTGGCCTGTTTAAGCAACGATTTTGCACCAAAAATGGATTGTGCTTTTCTTTGATTAGCTCTGTCAGAATGCAACCGATATTCAAAATGAACAGTCCTGTAGAAAGGTCGATCCAAGCTCTGTCAGATTCTAATCACGAAATTCCACTGACGTGCGCGCTTATTGATGACGTCACAAATGAATCAATGACTGCACCTCAAAAAAGCGCCTGAATGCGCGTTTAGGTGTGAAAGGGTTAAGGTCAAGAAGCTTGCGGCCGGGAATATTAGTGTTTCCGTTTATGTTAGCTCATTGTAAGTGGCTCATCCATTTTGCTCATGTGGTGCTGTAGGCTGGGGGAGAACTGTCGGAGGAGGAAATGCCGCTGACACACTCCAGCAGGCAATGCTACCTGTTGCTGAACACAGTGCTTGTAGCAAAGTGAACGGAAGATTAGTTGCAGTTGATGAAAAGTCCATGGTGTGCGCTGGAGGTCAAGGCAAAGGTGGATGCCAGGTAAATTAAACATGATCTCTCTTCACGTTTTCAAACTAAGAAGTGTTTTGATAAAACATGAATAGCGTCCGTATACTTTTATCAGACACTGCACTAATGTTTAAACTGTGTGTTGGAGTGTACCAAAAGTTCTAAGGCGTGTCTTGTTCTTTAAAATTTTCCATGAGTGGTTATTTCCTAACCACCCGACAAGAAAGTTGTTTTGGGATCTCTTCCATGAATTAATGTCTCAAACAAGCTTGTGTGATATTTAATTAATATCGTGCAAATTTGAAGATTAGGGGAATCTCAGTTTCTTTTACGACTGTAATTATGACAAAAAAGAAATCTCTATTGTTCTTCCTCATTGGCATTTAATGATTCTCATAAGCGTGTAAGAATCGAGGTTTGTGAAATCGCTCTAATATAAATGTTATAACATATTTATTTTTTTCCATATAATTACTATTAGGGAGATAGTGGTGGACCATTTGTTTGCAAGGAAGGTGGGCGATATATTTTGAGAGGTGCTGTGAGCTGGGGTCATTCGCAGTGCAGGACCGATCATTACACAGTGTTCGCTCGTGTGAGCAGCTTTATTGGATGGATCAATGGAAAGATGTCAGGTAATTTATAGATTTCATTAAACCTACTGGTTGTTGTTCCTTTATTAATGGTTCTCATTGGCATACTTTATCGAGTCGGCTTCAAAGCAAGTTAATTACAACATACTGTACATAATCAACATAATCAACACTCGCATGTGTTCATCCTATACATATTTTGCATTTTTTAGAAGTAATTTGATAATTTAGCGTTTATTTGTATCTGAAATACCACATTAAACTAGAAATCTCCAAGGTAAAATTTCGTGTGGCTGTGCAGCGCATATAGTTAGTTCGATAGAAATGTTAAAATGTAAATGTTAAATGCGCCGATGATTGAAAGTTTTTCCCAGACGTTTCGGGGTTACTGCCCCTTCTTCAGTGGAAAATGTAACGCCAGTTAACGGAAAAAGCACGTGCGCGTGATCAATGTTTGAAACTAAAAAAATAACAAATTAAACGTACGCCACGGGCGCGCGTGCTTGTTAGAGTTAACATAACAGATTAAATAAAGCCAAAGTCCACATTCAAGCCACGAGGTCGCAGAGTACCACGCTGAAATACCACGCTGACTAATTTTTTTCTTCCTATGCCTTAACAAGGTTTTGAATCGAAGCCACTGCAAAATTCTTACATTCCTTTCTTGCTGATCCTTAAAATAACACTAAATGGAAGCTATAAGTAGTAATAATGAACAGAAAGAAAGTTAGTACGTTAATAACAAAAAAAGTAAGACACAGTAATGAAATAAACTGTTTTGGATTTTGTTTTTATTTTTTGGTTATACTGAACAAGAAAAACACTATTTATAGAAAATTAAGTTGCTAAACTCATATTATATTATCATGTTTAAGGTGGTGGAGGAGGCGGCGGAGGAGGAGGAGAAGGCGGGGCGGCGGGGGGTGGTGGTGGTGGCGGCGGAGGAAGTAAGTTACTCGTTAAAATATAGTCATAATATACAGGAAATCACTAGGTCGCTTTTAGTGAAAGTAGATGAAGCCCAGAAGGCGAGCAGTAAGAAGATTTTTTTGATCCAAACGATACGGAATCGAAATCTCTGCAGCCACCACTAGCTGGTTTTAATGTTTAAGCGTTCCGAAGCTTAAGGAAAATAAATAACAACTGAATAGCAGTTTCCCACCATGTCGGATTCTAATGCGTAGCATTTTTAAAACATTAGTTCCAGGGCTGGGTTGTTTGAAAACTGATTAACACAAACCCAAGATTAAATGCTTATCAAGCTAAGGGTTCAATTCCTCTTTGATAGCAGTATTTTACCTACTTAGTTTCTGTGGAGTTTGAGATTAGTCCACATTTAGTTTAGGATAGAAAATATAAACAGAAAACCTTACTGCAGCTGGCAAAAAGCCAATAATAAAATTCGCGCCAATATTGGATTAGCCTTATCATGATTTGTACAACCCGGTGCTGGAGTATTTCAGTATTTCGCTTGCCTCCATTCAGTCTTGCACGAGAAATTCTTTACGAGGGTACTCTCACCTGGATGGACACACGAGACGCACTTTTATTTAAGACGGAATCCACTAGGAAGTCGAGTAATATTTATAAAAGTTGGGCAAAAATCAAGTACCAGAATAATTTTAATCCTATTGCGTTATTTCCTACCCTTAAAAAAGGTAAAGATTTAAGTAATTATCCGTGATAACACCAACAACAATTTCTTATCAGAGTCTGAAAAAATGAATTTGAAAGTTCCCAAGGTATAAGCAAAATCTCACGTGTAGCCATTTTGGAAATTCGTCTTAAGCGATTCAGTGGAATTTAGCGGAACTTCGAAATTTGTTTTCGATGTTTGGTGTTGTTAGAAAAGATTTCTTTTGATATGATATTTGAAGCAGTAACAAAAAAGTTTGCAATAAGGTGGAAATAATTCTGGTATAACAATTTCTTATCAGAGTCTGAAAAATGATATTCAAAGTTTACAAGCTATAGGCAAAAGCTCACATCTTTTCAGCGATTCATGGGAATTCAGTGGAACTTCGAAATTAGTTTTCGATGTTTGGTGTTGTTAGAAAAGATTTCTTTCGATAAGATATTTAAAGCAGTACCACAAAAGCTTGCAATCAGGTGTAAATAGTTTTGGTACATAATTTTGCCCAATAACTACTCGAAGTCCTGGCGGATTTCCTCTTAATAGCTTTCCCGGCCATTTGAGTTCCATGGCAACAAGTTAGCTAACTCCAGCCGAGTGGTTGTCCACCAAACTTCGGTGAACGGACACTCTTTAAATAGTTATAGGGGTAACTCGGGCTCTGGATATAAGCGTCAAACGAAACGTTCTCTATGATATGGGAAGGGAAACAAAAAACAAAACTTGAAGAGCGAGACGAACTTATCTGTTGAACTACTGGCACTTCAAACAGAAGACAAACTCTGGCGAAAACGCCTTTGAGGTCAGACGAAAACCGCTCTATGCTCCAAGGAAACGAAGAAAAATTGTTATGTGAGCACAGGCATGTTTTTAGTGCTACAAATGTAACTAAAATCCTTCTTTCAATATAAATAGGCTGCCAAGACCAAAATCGGTCCTGCCCTTACTGGAAGCAATACTGTTCGTCCCACAGTAGTGTCAAACGGCTGTGTCCTAAAACATGTGGAACCTGTAAGTATTAGAGCAATTTTCAATTAAGTGTCGTAAAACCAAAACCAGAGTAATTACTCTAGCCAATCACAAAGGACACAGAAAATCCAGTGAACCAATCAAAACTCGGAGCAAATACAAGTAGCTGCACGAAGCGCGGGAAAACGTGCGCGAGCGAGTCACGATTGGTTTTGGTTTTACTCCTGATTGGCTGAGAAAGTGGCGCGAAATTTTTAAGCCAATCACTAAACGTAGTAATGCAAAACCAAAGCAAACGCAATTTACTTTCGACACTCAAGTGAAAACCGCTCTATAATCATCATGGTAATCACAGCAATTTTTCTTGAACAATTAACCCTATGTGAAGAACTAACCCGTAAAACAAGGCAGGACCACGACAGCGGGAACGCCGTGCCCTACTCTTTGCGGTATGTGTGTGGGTTTTACAACGTCCCCTGCTAGCCATATAACACTGAAGATGCAGGAGATGTGGCCTACGGTTTATCGTCCTTATACGAGAAGACTAGAAGACTAGACTAGAATCTTACCATTTGCAGATGTCATATTGCAAAGGCAGCAAGTTCTCCTCAGATTTTTTTAAGACCCTTAGTGTTGGTCCGTTGTGGGAGTCAACCCAAGACCTCCCGCACAACAGTCCAGCGCTCTACCAACTGAGCTAACCGGTTGGCGGTTATCCAATGCAATGTATGAACTACACCAGAAAATGAAGCATGCACATGTATGCCTTTCTAACTACAACACCAATAGCCCTTAATGTTATTCATTTTATTAGACCTACTTTCAAGTCATTTAGGGCAACAAAATACACTTTTACGGAACAAATAGAACAAGCAAAAGTTGAAATGACGAAAAGTGCAATGGATTCCATGGGAATTCAATGCAAAACAAAAAAGAAACAAATCAGAAAATAGGAGAAAAAGAGAGAAAAAATGAAAATTAACAAAAAAAGAGAAAAATAAGAAACGATATGTAAAATTACGGTCAAATTTAAACGACAAATTTACCAAAAAATTATTTAAGAAATAATACAAGAAAATAGGAAATAAAATTAAGTTTAGTTTAAGGAACAAATTGACCAAAGCAAATCGGAATTCGCCTTAACTAATTCAATAAGTTTGTTATATTATATCACATTGCATTACATCAGATAACATCATCTTATCCTGTATTGCATCAAGCACATCACTTTACATTTCATTACATCGCAGCATATCACCTTAAATCACATTATGTTACATGACTGAACATGACATCATGATATTTTCCATTACGTCACATTACATAAAATACATAGCGTGACCATTGCATTGTCTTTTTAAAATCTATGTTCTATTGTACTTTGAGTTTCATTTCAATAACAATTTTCGTTTCATTTTAGGTGGCGGCGGCGGTGGAGGAGGAGGAGGAGGTGGCGGTGGCGGAAGTAAGTTAATGTAACAGCTGTACTTGAAACTTCTGTTTAAGGAAGTTGTTTACTCGGGTAGCCAACTTTTTATAGTCTATGCTACATGCAACACTGCATAAACTTTTTTATAGTACACTTAACAAAAATTACTGGATTCTGATTGGACGAGAGCAGTGCAATCTATCCCTATCTCTTCCGAAGTTGGTCCGAAAACTTGCAAAGAATTCCGAAGTTGACCCGAAGTCTTTCGAAGATTTCCGAAGTTGACCTGATAATTTCCAATGATTTCCAAAGTTGATTCAAAGACTTAGAGTTGAACCAAAGTCTTCAGAAACATTTTAGCGTAAAGGTGGTGCAATTTTGAGGACTTTCAAAACATCATCACCCGTACCAATTAATCACGAACTTTACTCAAGGTCGTGCGATTTCCTATACTAATACCACGATACAGATTATCTTTAAAAAAAGTGGCGGAGTATTATTCGTTTAGTTTGAAGGACAGAAAAAAACAAAAGAAATAGGTATAAATTTTAGCATCACCCCTATAGTACATGTCCTATAGTACATATTTTTTTATGACAACCCTTTATTTTTATACGCAGACTGTCAAGACAGTCATGGAGCCTGTCCTGGCTGGAAAGCCTACTGCCGTTGGGCATCTGTGAAAAACCAATGTCGCAAGACATGTAACGCATGTAAGTATATATTACAACGTACAACAGAACTAAAGTGTATTCCTCCTAATAACACATTGATTTAATAATAAAGTACATTGAATTAAAAAAATTGAAAAATTAAACTAGGATGAAGGTAAAATTTCAGTGGTTTCATTTAAGATACTGTTGCAAGGGGAAGTTTGTGCGACTGTTTGTGGTTTGTTTTATTGTTTGTTTATTCGATTGTTGGTTTGTTTTTATGTTTGTTGTCTGTTTCGTAGAAAAAGTTTTTTTTCCTGCACAAGTTTTAGAAAAGGTCACGCGACATTTTTTTGTGTAACACCTCCGGGTAACGCGTGGAAATTACTGCAGTGTCACCACAATTATTGCAAAAAGTAAACTTTTCATTTATATAACGTTTGCTGTATCAAAACAGTTTTGATATGTGCTCAGAGTGTGTTGTACTAGGCAATCTATCGTGCAGCTTATGCGGTAACACACTGAAAAAAACTAGATGAAAACAGCGCGCGCATTCCAAAATTGGCCAACCTTGGCTCAGTCTAAGTGAATATCTATTCTGGTGTGTATGTGACTTTGGCAGACGTGGGCACATCTGTATAACAACAAATAATTCATGAAACCACAAACGTTAGCTACAGCGTGGCTTCACTGGCTAATTATAAACTAAAGGAAACTAATTGTGTTTTCTATTCAAATAAGTTAATAAAAAATGGGGAACTGCCGTTTCTTGGTCTAACGGAGGACGGCAGAGATTTGAACCCGGAGGGAGTCATTTATAAATGTTTGTTTCTCCTCGTACTTCTTAGAGGAGCAAAAATTGTGAATTGCCACCGCTTAGGGTGTTTAAATCTTTTAGGGTATTGAACAGTTTAAATACAGTTGGATGCATGGATGCACCCCATGCATAGTGTTGAAAAAGAACTTTAGTCAGGCCTTTCAAACGAGAATCTGGTTTAAATCTCGTTTTCCGCAAGATTTGCTCAGGACCAAAAAAAAAAGTCGGCACATTTAAAAAGAAACGGACGAAAATATTTTTGATTACTTGTTATCCTGAGTCACATAATAAAAAAAAAAAAAAAAAAAAAAAGGTCAGCTTCGAGCCAAAGTGGCGCATACTGCCGGAGCTTATCCCGGTTTCCTTAGCATTAAGCAGCTAGGAGTATTTCTACTCCCCCCTGGATGGGATGCTAGTCCATCGCAGGGAACCCCCCAGCATTATTTCGCCGGTACCCATTTATACACCTGGGTGGAGAGAGGCACTATGAGAGTTAAGTGTTTTGCCCAAGAACACAACACAGTGACCCCGGCCAGGGCTCGAACCCGGAACGCTCGCTCCGGAGTCCGGCGCGCTAACCATTAGGCCACCGCGCCTCCCTCTGAGTCACATAATAGCATTATGTTTATTATTGAAATGGACTCATTACACTCAGGTATGTACACTTTGCTCATCTTCGGACTATTTGCACTGCATAGATTATCCAAATTGCATATAGAGCAGTTTTCAATTGAGTGTCGTAAAACCAAAACCAAAGTAATTACTCTGGCTAATCACAAAGGACACAGACAAACCAGTGAACCAATCAAAACTCCAAGCAAATACATGTAGCCGGCACGAAGCGCGGGAAAACGTGCGCGAGCGAGTCACGATTGGTTTTGGTTTTAGTTCTGATTGGCTAAGAATGTGGCGCGAGATTTTTTAAGCCAATCACTAAGCGTAGCAATGCAAAACCAAAGTAAACGCAATTAACGTTCGACACTCAAGTGAAAACCGCTCTAAGTAGCACAGATTATGAATAAATTGACATTGCTCAAGTACAACGGCGAAGGAAATATACCAAGTGCGATGAGACAGGAATCAGCTGTTGTTTGTAAAATGTTTTTGGGAGTCTACTGTGGGTGTTCAATCCGTTTGAGGGTTTATGGCTGGTACAACTTTACCCATCCATTTACCATCCACGTAGCTTGCACTGAGACTCTTGTCGCGTCGCCGAATTTTATCCCCAATCGTAATCCAAACGTAACGCGATGCGAATCATGTGATAATTGTTGCAGCGCTGCATAGTATTCTGAGGTCACCACAAGCCTCGCGGTGGAAAGCTGTTTCGTCATATTTGCCTTACACAGCGCTGGCACCACATAGTGCTGACACCACTAACCACCATGCCTTACGCCGTGCTGACGAGTCCTAAAGAGGACGAAACAGCTGTTCACTGCTAGGCTTGTGGTTCACTTAGTTTGGAAATGAGCAAAGTCCACATGCCTGAGTGTTGTGAGTCCATTTCACTAAAAAACATAATTCGAACATATATTTTTGCCTGGTAAATAAATCTTCGCCTACAGCGTAACAATTCAAAACCTGTTATTTCAAATATTTCATTTTTGAGTCTAATGCTTGCGTGCGCTTTGCGCATGCGCATTAGACTCTTTGTTATATGAAAAAAGCTGTTAGCAATCCCAAGGGAATGGTTCGGGATCGATAATCGTTCGCTGTAATGTAGAAAACAATGATCAGCTGCAAGAACGGACTCCGTACGGACACGCACGATTAGTTTCAATTAAAAACAGCCAATCAGCGACACGTGTTCCCACGCATAATTAAAAGTTCTTTCTCAAGTCACGATTATTCAACACTTGAACAGGACGAAATAATTTTCCAGTTAAGACATTTGTAAGCTTTTTTTGAAAATAAATCTTCGTTTTCAGTTCAGTTAAGCACTTGTGTTTTCGTCTTGCTTAAAAAGCAAGACGTCTTTGAGAAAAAAATATTTCGACGGCGACTCGCGTTTATTTACACAATGCGACCAAATATTTATTTTGTTTTAAAAAATAGAAAACTTTACCTCGGTTTTTGTATTTAAGTCATTCGAATTTTGACCAATTTTTTCTTTACAGTGCAAACAAAAACCTTCAAAAATAAAAGATGTACATGGATAAATGTAAATCAAGTTACGCGACTAAATCAAAATGCGTTTGTTTGGCCGCTTTGCAGTATTACACTGTCCCGGCCTTTGCCATACACTGAAATCGAATTTCATGCTTTTACGACTCTCAGAGATCTTAAGTTCTTCTTACAGCTAGAAAAATCATAAAATGGTTACATTGATATGGAAGTGATGATTCGCGAAATTTGTACATCATGATAAACAGTCTTTGCTCCTGTGTATGGTAGCTCGATAATAATTGCCTAGTTTCCAGCGTTCAAAAGGTCATCATTATATTGACGTGAGCATTTACACCCGTTTTTAGGAAAATCTGTCACTAAGTGCTTACAGTACAATGGAGTAACAGTCACTATTTCAAGTGCTTTTATTGCAAAATCTGTTTCAAGAGTCATCATCAAAATGGTGAAAAATCTGAAAGAAAACGATGTGAAGTTCTTCAACCCTTGTTGTAATGAACATGCTTTTTGTAAATCGTCACGCAATCTTGTCCAAATGTTTAATCGTTTCTGCTTTTACGGACAATACGGAAGAAGTAACATCAACTCCTGTTCATACTTTAAATTTTGTGAAGCATATAACATTTATGACTGTTTCGTTTTCATCCATAATCATCCACGATGCCCCTAGCTTGCTATAAGCATTTTAAATTAAACTCCCGAACACAAACCTCTAACCAATTTTAACCGGCTTACGAAAACCGCGCAATCTGTATCACTATGCCATACGGCATTAGACTCATGTCACCCTTGGTGACCTATTTTTCTTTTCTTTTAGGTTGAAGCTAAAGCACAGTAAACAAGGATAAATGCTGCTGTAGTTTAGATAGTCACAATAAAGCATGACAAATGAATACTGTAGTACGAGCAATTTCCTATACATAGATTACCAGGGCTATTCCCTTTTGCCCATTCTCAGACGATTTACTAGGCTCCCTGTCGCAAGGCCGATTTAATGTTAATAAAGAAAACTAGAGTTGCATATGTTCTAATGCTTCCCTCTTCAGCAGAACCTACTAGATCAACTCGAGGGAACGGCCAGTCAGAACACATAACAACACCCCTGAAAGGTTTCTTTGAAATAAACACCCTAAGCTGATCCAAAACACGGTTTTCAACACCTAAACTGAGGAGATTCCTCTTCAGTGCTATATTTAGAAGTGACAATAGAAAGCAAGGGACCGCGGACGAAAATGCTGCTAGTGTACGTAGGAGCTGGCGACAGCTCTAATCAGCCAAAAATAAAAATACAGAGACAAGATAAGTACTCTAAATATAGAGACAAGATAAGCAAGGCTGACACTACGTAGAAATGAAAAAACCTTAACGGGACAACGACATGATAAAGTCCAAACTGAAAGTCAAAAATGCAAACTCTGGACAGCTGTTTCGACCTGATTGGGTCTCTTCAGCAGAGTGTATGCAACTGTCTTTGCGCTGGTTGTTCTATTCTGTTCGGCATACACTCTGCTGAAGAGACCCAATCAGGTCGAAACAGCTGTCCAGAGTTTGCATTTTTGACTTTCAGTTTGGACTCTATAATGTCGTTGTCCCGTTAAGGTTTTTTCATTTCTACGTAGTGTCAGCCTTGCTTAACTTGTCTCTGTATTTAGAGTACGATCGGGCCACGTGAAGTGAGCGTGAGAAAGTACGGAAAGAGCCAAAAATTATAAGAGAGGGCAAACAGCAAACAATTTTAATTTATATTCTTGTGCCATTTCTTAAGGTCATTACCCTGAAATAGAACTGAACACAATTTTTTAACCAAACTTCGCCTACTGGTTTATTACTTTAAGGGAACTTAAATTTTGAAATAAAAAAGGGGGGTCACCAGATTCGTTTAGGAGCAGGAAGACCTTGTATATTCCATATAATTCCTTTAAATTTCCTCTGCGAGTACTAGCAATGTACACGTTTTTAGCGATAATTTATTTTTCAAACACAAGAATTGATCTGTTTTCATTTTACAGAAAGGATTTGATCGCTACACTTAAAATATGAGAAAAAATTGATAGGTCACCAGACTCGTTTACGAGAAAGCCACAATTTAATTCTCTCGCGGACTAAGCCACATAGAAAAAAAGCCGCCATTTTGTTTAGCGCGCGCGCTTATTACGCGTAAAATTCTGCGCAGTAAAGATGCGCAATGCAATACGAAAATAAATGTATAAACCATAATTTGGGAAACCTTTATTTGCAACTCTGGACGTTAACCAAAAGCACGCATGAGCAACGACAAGTACAGGCAAAAAAAAATTAGTGAAAGCACGCCGGAATTATGGTCGGCACGCAAAAGGGGACTAGTCGCGGGCATTAGTCCCTGCGACTATATAGCACACACAGTACACACGAAATTCACACCAATTAGCGTGCGGCTAGTTCCAAGGACAAGTCCCCTGTGGTGTTCGAAGGGACTACAGGGACCGACCGCTTTGGTTTTTGATTGGTTGATATTTTATTTTTGCAGGGACCAGTTGCAAGAACAGTTCACACGAGGGGACGAGCAAAATTAAATTTCCTACGAGTAGTCCTACGATTTCAAACCAGTTTGAATTCGTTGCACTAGTCGTAGGAATTAAAATTTGTGGCTGCTGCACTAGATTTTTTGACGAATTAAAGTACGTAGCTCACACGAAGGGACTTGTTCCCCGGGACTAGTCGCAGGGACTAGTCTTCTCGTGTATGCCGATCTTTAAGGTTCAAGCGTCAGCCTCAACTTATATTTAGACGGCTCTTGAAGTGATGGTTTTGAACACTTTCATTATGAACCATATGTAGTTTTAATTATAAGTAGTTTATAATATTTTATCTTGTATATACGATTATCATTGTACAGTTGTGAAGTAGTTCGTAATTCAGCTGCTCTGAGCTTACTAATAAAACATCTATCTATCATCTATCTATCTCATAACTAATTCCGCTTTGCTCCACTTTAGGCACACTATGTCGTTATTCTATTTCTAGTTATTTATTTAAATTTTACAACTCGGTTGCGTGGCTATGACGAGTACGTAAGCTTAATTTATACATGCAAAATGAAATTAAATTAACGGATCCGCAACTGACACAATACAACAAAAATGTTTATTTATGAGTGGCATTTTATATTTATAATACATTTACGTATTTTGACTATTTGTGACTGCATTTTTAATACTGAAGTGCGTAATTCACAAATGATTTAATTTGACCAGATATAAATAGCATGCATGTATGGAAATGCTTCAGACTTTTTCAGTCTTAAGCTTGGTCGTTGTTTTACGCGCTTTTAAGCAACCGCCATTGTCAAGGATACTTTTCGTATACCCCTAGGCTAAAAGAAAAGTCACTATTTTAATCCAACCAATCACCAAAGTTGAAATATCATAAACAACCGATAAAAGTTAACAACATTTACAGCCTATTCCTCGCTCTTTTGATTTTTACTGCCCTCATTTTTGTCCGCTCGAGCTGTATTTACCAGTGAAAGTCAGGTAGAATCATTTTAAGCCTGAGCATCTTCCAAATGTGTTTCTTATGTACTAAAAATGAGAGTCTTCAACTATAAACCTGATCGTTCATTTATTTTCTGCAGGTTTGATCATTTGAGATAGGACGCCATCTTTATCAGCATTGATACACTTTTTAGATAACGTCCACGGTAGGTACGATCTTATACTAGTCCTAACAGATACTTCATAGACCGTCGTTTGTGCTTGAATTTTTGAGCCTTTTTTCCATTTTTGGCCAACTTAACGTGTTGCAGGATCTTTCCCTAGACATGGTACACGCTTTTTAACAGCTGGCACTAATCTCGTAATTAATGTATACCAATAATTGTGGGGTACTTTCAACTTGCATGTGCGCGCATTTGGGGCAAACAATTATTTTACCAATGCTACCAACGTTAATAAATTAAAGATGCTCGTTGGACTACGACAAGATTAACACTTACATGAAAAATTGTATATTTTAATTTTATATGCTATTACATCAGCTAAACAGCTGGCATAATAACCGTATAAACAATACTATCATTATAATATATATAATACTTTTGGACACTTTACACGTGTACGTTAATAAATATTCCCAAAGGGAGTATTTATTCACACATACGTGTACGAAATCGTCTATGAAAACGGTTCCTCGCCGGAATCGCTTTAACCTGGTAAAGGAGCCGGCAAACAGCACATGGTGCAAAAAAACAACATTGTAAGTCTATTTTATTCACCAAATGTTTGAATTTACTATACCATAATAAACAAAACACGCAAACCAGTAGTAATATCGTTAGTTTGTGCGGTTTTGGACACCGGTTGTTCGATGCACTTGGAGAGAAAAATGGGCTGCAAGAAGTCCACAAACCTTAAAAATTCTGTACGCCAGAAAAAAATAACTGAACCACAAAAAACGACTTCGCATAAGTTGATTTTTATATGCAAATGAGTACAGTTAAAATGCAAACGTGATACAAGTGTTTAATTAGAATTTAAAATATAATAGTTTATTCTAGAGAACGTACTTTTCTATTGTCCTTGTTCATTAGCATTTAACCGTATCATAATTCTGTTAACTTACACATACAACTCGTCTTATAGCGAGATGGCCTCTGTCAAAATAGTTTCATTGGTACACTTGACACGTGTACGTTTACAAATACCAACTGGATTTCAAATTTCACGACCAAACGGCTCGGCTATGTAGTCGTGAGAGTCGACGACAGCTCAACTGCAGTCACGCAAGCTTCTGATGACAATACAGTCAACTTCCACTATAACGGACACCTTCGGGACCACAATTTGGTGTCCATAATAGAGAAAGTCTGTAATAGCGGGAGTTATTTTCAGTAATTCTTATTCGCCGGGAAATAAACTCCTGTCCGTAATAACAGGGTGTCCGCAAGGCGGGAGTTGACTGTAGAATGCCGTCACGTTACTTATCAGTTGTGGGTTTTTCTCTGCGATAGAAGGCGGCATCTTTATTTGTTTTTTCTTGAAATGTTAGGGGGAATGAACAGAAGACGAATTGGGAATAGTTGGCAATACACCATTTTAATAAGTCGAGGGGCCATTTTGAAGTTTTATTTTTCCGCGAAAGACGTCATTAATAAAATATTCAAAATGACCCCTCGGCCTATTACAATGGTAGATACTTCATTTTAATACGCAGCGAATCCTAATTTCTGCTTAGATTACTACACTGATAACAAAAACAATACAAAAGCAGTTTTGGTCCCAGCTTTAGATCCTTCGGGCAAGTTAGTCGAAAACAACTGAATCCGACAGTGACTTGATGACGATGCGTTTAGTTAAGGTTCAGTCGTATGGTTTTTTAAACTAGGAAGAATTGCAACTTTGTTAAAAAGCTCAATTAATTTTCTCATTTTCCTCTACAAATTATAAATATCACATAAAAGTGCATCGAACAATTTGTCATCTTGTTATGTTTGTATTCTCCAGGATGATAGGACGATTATTTTAGCTCTTTCTAATTTAATTTGTGTATATGAACTAACTGAAATACCATGACTTCTCATCAAATAAAAATTTTGCAGTGGTAGTATGACCCAGTGAAGGCCAATTCGGCGTGATAAATAAATTAGGAAGAAAATTAATAGATTAGTTAGGCCGGGGCCAAACGTCGAACTTTACATAAGTCAAACCTAACGCAAATGAACAAAACTCATTGTTGTTGGTCATTTGCATTAGGTTCGACTCAAGTGAAGTTCGACGTTGACCCGGGCCTTACAACTTCAAAACTTAAAAGTTAAGACAGTCACTAAAACATTCTTAATGATATTCGCGTACTCTCGTATTTATAGAAATGCAAGTTAAGCATTATATCGACCCTGCTTTAAAAAACGTGCAGCCTATTTAAGCCTATTTGTTCTTTTTTAGATGAATCTCCGGATTATAACCATTTTGCTGATTGGAGTTTCGTACTGCCAAGGTAAGATACCAGGGCGGGGGAAGAGCTATTCACCAAAAGTTTATACGGGGAGACCCTTGGGTCAAAAACCTAATCGCACCCTTTTATATACCGATTTTGGACAGGAAGAGTAACCCTTAAGAAGAAGAAGAAATAGAAAAAAGTCTTCCATAGACAATGGTACCAAATCGACAGTAGAAATAGTACATCTCTTTTCTGAAAGTTTTACTTGGTTTACCCGTTTTTAAAATACTCAAATGAATCAAGCGTTACAAGCGGCTGTTCAAGAGTTATTGAAAGTTCCGTTTAGATACCATTAATAAGACAAATAACGTTTTTTTAACCCTTTCTCACACTTTAACTTGTGAAATCGTACATCCATTTATATATAAAATCCGTGAAGACCTAAAGAGGTGTTGGAAAAATAGTGTAAAATATAGTGAAAATATATAGTGAAACCTTAGAGGTTTCCTTTGGACTAATAATATTAAGCTGACGTGAAAAGTAGTGATCAGTTATTCAGCAGCATAAGCTAAACTGAGAACTGAATGACATTATATTGTTTTTTTCAAATGTTATTTTGGATTTTTTTTGCCTTTGTTTTCTTTTTATTTCTCAACTCTGATTACTTTATCTTGCAGCTGCTAAAACGTCTAAAAGTGGTAATGAAGGTGAGCTCTTTCTCTCCCTTGCTGAAACTATATGCCAAGTGCAGTGGAGATATTTCAGTCACAGCACATACTGAAAATTATGTAACAGTTACACTGCTATACAATCATTGGAGCAACCACAGAACATAACATAACATAGCATAACACAACATAACATAACATAACAACATAACATAACATAACATAACATAACATAACATAACATAACATAACATAACATAACATAACATAACATAACATAACATATATAACACAAAAAGATGCAAAATTTTTATTCAATGACTTGCAAATAAGTACTAGTGGCCCTGCATTTTGTAGTTTAACTCAGTAATTTTTTGTTTGTTTCTCTATTTGCTTGTTTGTTTCTTGGTTTTAAGAACAGTATTTTTTTCTAATAGCAAACACTTAAAACATAGCATTTGAGATAATTAAAAAGTCGGATTAAAAAGCTATCATTGTACAAAGGAAGTTATATCCGTCTGTTTCTATGCTATTAAGTGTAATATTTTTTTATATATTGTTCAACAAAATAAAAACAAATTATAGTTATCGTCCAAATAAAACTACAAAAATAATCTTAGCTTTCTACGACAGAAACGACAATTTGAATGTTTATCTCCTGGTACCAAGTGTGTGACATGAAGAGCTCGATGACAATGGTGGAGATGAACAAACTCCGATCTAGCAATACTGAAAACATTTCATTTCAACACCTGATCACAATTTTAGAACTTTTTGTTTGAGTTCTTTTTCTTAACATATAGTCTGCCAAGACAGTCAAGAACCAATGTGTCAAAGTCCCATGGCTGAACGGCTTTGCAGTATTCCAAATCACGCAATCAGGGCAGCGTGCCCCAAGACATGCGGTACATGTAAGTACACTGAATCTTATATAATTTACAGGCGTAAGTTGGGTTTACACTTTCAATTTTTATGTCACAAATATATTTGATCACGTAGATGACACAAGAATTATTTGTCAGCAGTTCAAAGTTTATGCACCAGTCATTTGAAACCCCCGACCCCCCCCCCCCCTCGGGCATGAGCGGGGCAAAAGCGGGGCTTTCACTTCAGATTCACTTCATTTTGGTCCCCCACTATGCGGAGGATGCGCCAGAAATTACGGTCTTCGCATCCCGGCCCGGGGGAATAAGCGGGGCACTCACTCCATGGTCAGCGGTTTGCATTTTCGCGCCGCATGGTAATTTCGCATACATTATTTATGTCCACTCGCTCAAGATGAATAAATTACTAATACTGAGTGAAATACAACTTAAAATTGTCCGCAAGATTTGAGAAATTCCTTTTACGTTAAATGTTAGTTTGACAATAATAGCGCATTAAAGACGCTGAAGACATTCATTTATGATAGTTTAATTTGAGTTAGAATACAATGTACCGGTAATAGGAAGTTTCTAGTTTTAGAGATCCATTAACAGAGAGCCAGCTGTTTAAACAACACAGAGCATATTGTAATATCATCCTTGCCTAGTTCCTGTACGGCTTTTTCCCCAGGCCTTCACGGTATTACTGACGTCACTACTCGTTTCGGTGACGTATCCGGGACGAACGACCGGGGAAAGCCTAGACAAAAACAGGATGCGCATGCGTGCATAATTATTTTTTGAATCCAATATGGCGGATAGTCGAGCAGTTGCGTAAAGGTGCAAGTTGACCAATTTATGGATTTCTGACGCTTGTCGATGCCCCGAAACTAGTTGTGGTTTTTTTTTGAGATTACCTCGCATGTTTCTTCTCCATCGATTTCGGCAGATATGTGCTAACCAGAAGAACATCTGGGAGAGTTCGACGACTATTAAGACGCAGTATAAACAACATGACTCAGGTGACAATACACTGTAGTTGCTGTTTTAGAGCAGCTTCAATTTTGATATTCGGAAGAGAGGACTTTTACAGTGAACTGAGAGTAAGGACTGTGAGAGGTCGCTCTGCATAGTTTGTCCTATTTAGTTCATTCAGGAATTAAATTTCGCGTATGAAAGCAGATACGATGAGATGGAATTTTGCAAGGCAAAGCTAAAAACAAAAGCCCATGTTGTTTAATAACCAAGAACTGTTTTTCGATCAAGATATTTTGAAATACATGTATGTATTCATTATTCCAAGAGGATTAAAATATAGTTTGTTGGTACCCTACTGTCTTGTATTCTGTTCTGCATGAGATTGTTTCATTGAAATTTGATTTTGGGGCAACTTCCCAAGACTGGAGTGGCATTTTTTAGCTCGTTTTGGAAGTGGCATGCTTATGATGTATAAGAAATTAAACTATGCACTGTAAAAATAGTTGCTGTGGCTTGCTATTTTCCCTTTTTTTTTACTGATTAATGATCATACATTACCATAAACAAAACAGAAGAAAAAATAAAAATTGAACATAGGATAATAAATGAACGACAACATAGCCATTGGTGAACTTTAGGAACTCGTTTTATCATTTTGATGTGTATTTGTAGGTTATATTGGCGGCAACTGTTAGCATGGATATGCAGGGGAAAACTGAGGAATTGAGGGTAAAAACTAAGAGGACAACAAGCTGGATAGGGAAATCACAGAGTGACAAATAACATAAAATTGAGAATTTTCTTTTTTAAAATTTGTTTGAGTTTATATTTCTTAACTGGATTTATTTTATTACAGCATGTCAATATTGTGGGAGGGCTTGAGGTTTTCTGCATTCCTTCATTTCTCTTATGCATGTTCTTTATACTCAAAATAACATCATCCTTGTGAAAATATACAGCTCCAGCAAAGATGAAGGATTAATAATTATTTTTCTCTGCAGAACTCCTTTTTAACTGCTAGGCATCATCTGGCTTGCCCAACCTAAAGAAATATAACAGAATAATGTAATGTATCAGTCAAATCGAAAGTTCAACATCCCTTCCAGGCAACCCCCTGGTCATTTAAATTTTGGAACTGATACATAACTACACATGTGACTATATAAAAGACCACAAAAAATTAAGCCCAACAATAGAATCACAATAAAACACCACAATTATGAAAGGTAAATTATTCAAAACAAAACAAACATTTGGTTTGCATTCTCCAATGTTCAATAAACTGATATTGAAAAGGAACAATCACTCCTACTTTTAGAAAAACAGCTTAACAACCCGTTACAAAAAATTCCTGAGAGTAAAGATACCATCTCTATTATGCTTATAACCTTCAATCCTCTTAACTTGAAGTTTAATACACCTGTGATAATCTTAACGATACAATAGAACTGTTTTTTCTGGCTGCATCCTGTAGCCTTTGAGTGGGAAATCAACCATCTAGTTGTCGAATAAGTAGTTGAAGAAAATCACGGAAAGCATTATCCAATTTTACTGTCTGACTTCCCTCCAAAGAAAGCCACTTGGCTGTGTTACAATTTATTAGATTACTCGTTACTCGAGTTGAAATCATATCGCATTAGCGTACACATTTTCACAGTTGCTACTTCAACAACCAAGCGGGAACCAAGTTGATACAAATTTTCATTCGTGAGGTTTAGTAAATAGGCTTGAAACCACGAATTTTGTCCATGAAAGATGTTATTCCGGTATTCTGGAAGGTCATGGGTTCGACTCCCGTTGGGGGAACTCGGAAAATCTTTTTCCGAGTATTCAACTTGAGAACGCTTCTTCACTTACATTTAGGTACAATCTTACAAATTTAATACTTCCGAGTCGTGCACACAAGCCATTTGTTGTTGTAAATATTATTAAATATTACTTCAGGCTTATAAGAGATGTTTACCTTCGTCTTTTTCCTTTGATGGTGTTTCAATTTGACCACACTGATGGATCTCTGACTCGGGGACAGCTTCTGATAATGTGACAGAAAATTTTTCGTCGCAAAAAAATATAGTTCTCAATAAGTCTTAAGTTTGTTTACAAAAGCTTGAAATGACTTCAAATGGCATTAGATATTGAATAGGAACAATCACTCCTACTTTTAGAAAAACAGCTTAACAACCCGTTACAAAAAATTCCTGAGAGTAAAGATACCATCTCTATTATGCTTATAACCTTCAATCCCCTTAACTTGAAGTTTAATACACCTGTGATAATCTTAACGATACAATAGAACTGTTTTTTTCTGGCTGCATCCTGTAGCCTTTGAGTGGGAAATCAACCATCTAGTTGTCGAATAAGTAGTTGAAGAAAATCACGGAAAGCATTATCCAATTTTACTGTCTGACTTCCCTCCAAAGAAAGCCACTTGGCTGTATTACAATTTATTAGATTACTCGTTACTCGAGTTGAAATCATATCGCATTAGCGTACACATTTTCACAGTTGCTACTTCAACAACCAAGCGGGAACCAAGTTGATACAAATTTTCATTCGTGAGGTTTAGTAAATAGGCTTGAAACCACGAATTTTGTCCATGAAAGATGTTATTCCGGTATTCTGGAAGGTCATGGGTTCGACTCCCGTTGGGGGAACTCGGAAAATCTTTTTTCCGAGTATTCAACTTGAGAACGCTTCTTCACTTACATTTAGGTACAATCTTACAAATTTAATACTTCCGAGTCGTGCACACAAGCCATTTGTTGTTGTAAATATTATTAAATATTACTTCAGGCTTATAAGAGATGTTTACCTTCGTCTTTTTCCTTTGATGGTGTTTCAATTTGACCACACTGATGGATCTCTGACTCAGGGACAGCTTCTGATAATGTGACAGAAAATTTTTCGTCGCAAAAAAATATAGTTCTCAATAAGTCTTAAGTTTGTTTACAAAAGCTTGAAATGACTTCAAATGGCATTAGCGAACGTACCTTCAAATTCGTCGCAAAATACTCGTTTTCTCGACGATATCCCCTTTTCCTACTTGCGAAATGAAATATAGTAAATGGTTTAACTCGAAGTTATCGATATTTTCGTCTAAAAGCATCTCCAAGTTGTTCTGCTAGGGCCGGACTTTAGCTGGATTCGCGCTCATCGAACTTGAGACAAACTTGAGACATTTGTCTCATTTTCCCGGTTTTTGCCTAGGCCTCACTTTTTCGCTCGGACCACGTGACCCGAAACGAGTTGACCGCGACGAAAATAGAGGCCTAGGAACTAGGCAAATATCATCCTGCATTTCCATATAAGGTTAAGATGAAAAATTTTAATAGTCGTCTTCTTCCTTGTCCATCGGGGAGCGTTTGCAAATGTATTCCTAGCTGCTCTGAAATCAATGTGTTCATTTAACGGCTACCAACGTTTTTATCATCCCTTACTGTCATCCCTTGTTGTGCTTGGCTATAACAAGTTTTCTACATGAATTACCATGTGTGTGGATCATATAAAGGGGCGGGGGAGTTCACCAGTCACTTTTCTCCCGGGGGCCGGGGACTTCACTTGCTTTCACTTGCCAAAAAAGTGAATGCCCCGCTCATGCCCGAGGGGGGGGGGGAGGCGGGGGTTTCAAATGACTGGTGCATTAGTGCGCCGGTAATGACCTTGAACAGCAGAGATACGCACAGAGATACGCGCGCACAGTGCCCAGTGAGAGATTGGTTGTCTGGGTATTCACTGGAATTTTTCATATTGGTGTATATTAAATGTACAAGTTTGTATTTCTGCACGTGAAGAATTCATGAATTTGTTTTCCCCTCAGATGGCCTTTTTCTGTTGCTTTTCTTTCACTGTCGAGTGGCTTTAAGTTTTGATAAGTCTTCTAAAATAAAGCGTGCTAAAAGTACCTTGTTTCCACATGTCCAAAGAAAAAGAAAACGGGCAAACTCGCTTTTTTTATGTCTTTATATCTATTTGTATTCAGCACGTGCAGTTGGTCTCTTCTTGTACCCATACTACCCTTCGGTCTAGTCTTCAAGCTTTGGTCGTACAAAGTTAATGACGTTAATTAAAGAATGAAGATGAAGTATTCAACATGACACGAGCATGGGACAAAGATTTTTTTCTTTGTCCCATGCTCGTGTCATGTTAAATAGTTCATCTTCATTATTTATTACCGAGCTTAAAAATTACCATCTTTATTATTTACTACAAACTTGATGATTTCGACATTGCTAATCCTAGCAGTATCACATATCAACTTAGTAAATGGCCCAGCTCACAACGAGTCTCTCGTAGCTCAGTTGGTTAGAGCGCCCAACTGGTATCTGGGAGGCCATGGGTTCGATTCCCGTCGGGGACACAGCTTTTTTCTTTGTCCCATGCTCGTGTCATGTTGACGGACTTCATCTTCATTATATACCGAGCTTAAAATTACCATCCGATCTTTATTATTTACTACCAAGTTAATTGAAATAGCTGTATATTTACTCGTGTCTCAAGCACTCTATGTAGCCATTGCAGTAACTGTTACCAAAACTTACAGTTTTAAAATTACTTTTTGTTACGCGAGCCCTGTAGTTTTGGTTTGAATAATTATATACTTAGTACGACCTAATTGCCGGCAAATGTGCCGTTAAAAGTCAAAGAATGAAGCGTCGCCTGATTCGAGATAGAAGACACATGGTTTCTGTCTCAAGCTCCCAGAACAATATATTTAAAAACATAAGCTGCCCCTTTAAGTGAACTGATTGGTTATAAAACACACTTCGTAAGATAAGTAGTTTTGTACCGAACGTTATTGTACTGTTACTTTTGTATCTTTCACTGTTTTTTTTTCTTATTCAGTTTTCCTTTTTTTGTTTACTCCTTCCTTTCCCGACTTTTTTAGGTGATGTTGCAGTTACTGGTGAAGGTGAGCACGTTTTAATTTTCTTCGTCACTCCAACTCTACACTGATTTGTGTTGTTTTTTTTTTTGCAAACACATTTTGCGCAGAAATGTGTTCGTTAGAACACCTGTATAGAAGGTTTTATGATACACGAGAAAACTTATCAAAGGGTATGTTTCAACAACCATGCAATAACCATTAATCCTCGTTTTCAATTTCCCGATATTCTTCTCAAATTATTTCATCGTATTTTAAGAATACTAATTACGTGACCACGATAATCTTTTGGTAACAGAAACAGAAATTGTAATGCAATCTTCTGGTACATTTACTGTCCATTCTATTGTAAGTGAGTAGCGTTTTAACCTTTTGAAATACGTTGATTATTGTTTTCTTAAGGTTATTCCTTAGAATTGCAATGCGCATCCCGTACTGCGCACAATTTTACGCATGATTAGCGCGCGCACATTAAGAAAACGGCGGCCTTTTCTATACGGCTTGGCTTGCAAGAGAGATAAATCATGGATTGTCTATTAAACGAGTTCCGGGACCTATCGGGTTTTTTTGTTGTTGTTGATTTTTTTTTTTTTTTTTTTTTTTTTTTGCTTTTTCTGAATCTTGCAATCACCTTCTTTCTATAAAATGAATATAAACAAATCTAAATTGTAGAAAATTAAATAAACAACGCAACTGTGAACTTAGCCAGTACTCGTGCTAATTTAATTGTGACCTTGAGTTCACTGCATGCTGGGACCACAACCCCCCCCCCCCCCCCGTTGAATCAGTGGCGATTGAAACTGCGTGCCTTAATCACGGAAACATTTATTAAATTGTTTCTTGAAGTCGATGTGGTACATCTATAGTTATATTTCGGCACTTTGCTTTGTCATTATTTTTTTCTGCTCTCGCGAGACATGTAGTGAGTGAACGGTTAAAATAATAAACAACCAACAGGCAAAGTTTGAACGAAAATCTATTGTCAGTTCTATTTCGATGGAATGACCTTAAGGACGTTGATGATGTGGTAGAAATAAAACAAAAAGTCCGATCATCACATTTAACATTTTACATTTTCCATGGTCCCGTTGAGGAGTAAACATGCAAGACCACGTGGATGTTTTAGCAATGATGTAAATTGAATTAAGTATATATGCATTCCTTTTTTTAACATACAGGCTGTCGGGACAAACTACCGGCCTGTCAGAGTCCGATAGCTAAAACTTTTTGCCGTTTCCCAAATCACGCAATCAGCAAAGGGTGTCCTAAGACATGTGGAAAATGTAAGTAAAATTTTGTAAAATTTTCAGGCTTATGTTGCAAATAGACCCAATGTAAATATGGCTGCCGTTTATTTTCGGCTCCCAGAAGAATCATTTGTCAACAAAATTAAATTACTGTAACTTAAAGATCAGGTCGTATTAAATCAGTGTACGGAGTTTCAAGGCTATAGTTTTATATAATAGGAAGTTACAGGGACATTTATATGGCCAAAACATGAAAACGACGCTGGGCAGGCCAGGGTGGTTTTTACCATACAAATCTATTAAATCTGAATTGTCACAAATCTACTGCATTTCAACTAAAAACACTGAAACTTCTAATCGTAGCATATTGTTTCATAGATTTTCAAGTGCTTCCTTATTTAGCATCACCATCATTTTGAAGAAATGCTTCGCATACTTTTTCCAGCTCATTTCAGCCACATTGCATTTACTTCAAAACATTCAAGTCCCCAAAAAACTCGTTCGATCGTTTTAAATCATTTTGTGCAATACCCACAATCACCCGCAATGGGTTGAGTGAGAATCATTCTGACATTTAATTTCGCGATTTTAAAGTATAAGTGAGCCTACTAATCTTTCGAGATTTTATTTTCGCCATGCACCATAAGATATTTTGCTAAGATATTTTCATAGTGGTACATATTTTTATACTTAACAATAATAACTTATTAGGTTATTTGCTCCGTCTTCATTTACAACCACTTTCATATTTGCATATTCATTTCTTTTATCAAGTTTTACTTGCAGACAATTAGTAAGGTATTGAATAACTTGTCAAGCTTCCGGATTTTATATTTTTAAACAGTTTAATTGATTAACTTTAACGCATGATATTATGGTGCCGTAAATGCCGTATATGTCATAGTAGTGGTTATAAAGCTTTACTCGTAGACTAATGGGTTCGTTTATTTAGAGTTTTTAGAACGGTATAAAGATATAGTATCTAAAGTACTAATGTATTTAATTAATGCATTTTTTTCTTCTTATAGGTTAAATTCGATCTCAACGTGGGATAATTGCTCTTATAGTTGACAAAAATTGCACAATAAAGCATTATATGAAAGTTGTCTCGATGCAATAGTAATTATGATGATAAATTTGATATCGCTTTTTTCATTTGCAAATGTTCAGAAAAACGCTTAAACGTTCACCAACCTGACCGACCGATGAATATGTTGTGGTTCAAATTTTTCCTTGGTTCAAAATTTTTCAAACCAGTTTGATTTTTATTTTCCTTTGTTTCAATATAAGACAATGAAAACTAAAAATCAAACTCGTTTGAAAAATTTCAAACCAAAGAAAATTTAAACCACAACAAATACATGTAAACAGGCCACATGGACTACAACACTTTCGCATATCTCCCATACAGTAAAATCCCGCGAGTAAGCACCTATTGTTTTTCAGGTTAGCCTAAACAGGTTCTTACATAAAAGGGTCATTAACACAAATTTAAACTAATTAGGTTCTTAATAGGTTCTTAATTTCTGAAGAAAAAATTATATGTTGTTATAGAGATTTTAGTGGTATTCGGCCTTTTTCTTGTATAAAATTTCATATCACATAGTGTTCATGTCAAAATGAATCATATTTTCCCAAGAGTAAACATTTTTAATCAATTTTAGAAATTAAGAACCTGTTTCCAAATTTTAGGCTAAATAGGTTTTTATAAACATGGTATCTAATTTGCAAATTTTTAGCCTAACAGGTTCTTAAATGTTAGGTTCTTACTCGCGTGTTTTTACAGTACTTAACGTCCTCTATGCAACGTCACCGTCTTATGACGCGACCATCTGAACTGAGCCAAGGTTTTTGCTTTCCGAATAGATAGCATCCTTTGTTTAGTCTTTTTGGAGGCGGCTCGGGATCGGCCGTAGTTTGCACCAATTCTTTTCTACGTTAACTCGCTTCTTTCTATGTTTTGATGGAAAGGAACAAACAAATTACGTTCAGTTAATTTAACCTCTCTCGAAATTTCCTCTTTCCAAACCGGTACCAACCTAAAGTTTTGTTACATCGCCAAAACCCATTCGTTTTCGAAGTTTTGCTTATATCCAGGAACACGATGCAAAGTTTCGGTAATAAATCCCATTTACAAGCAATAACTTTTTAAATTTGAAATGTTCATTATGTCACGAGCGTGGGACAAACAAAAATTCTGAGTCTCCGACGGGAATCGAACCCATGGCCTCCCAGATACCGGTTGGGCGCGCTAAGGGACAGACCATTATTTTCCTGGAGGGGGGGGGGATGAAAAATTTTCCTCTGCAAACTTTTTTTTTTTTTAGTTTAGGCACCTCTGCAAACATTTTTTTCGAAATTCTTACTATTTTTTGTTATACATATCGTGTTTGCAAACAATTTATTTTGTCTTTCCAGGCCCTGCAAACAATTATTTTCAATATTTTTCATCCCCCCCCCCCCCCCCCCACCTCCAAAAAAATAATGGTCCGTCCCTAACCACTGAGCTACGAGACTCTTGGTGAGCTGGGCCATTTACTAGTTACGTTCATATGTGACACGCGTCCTGCATACTTTCTAGGATCAGCAATGTCGAAAGTATCAATTAGAGTATCGATTAAGGCTTAGAGGGACTGTGTCACGACTAAGTTAATTTTATGTTATTAAATTTTGCCAAATACTCACTATGAAACTAAATGGTTGCAAAAAAATAATTCTATGATTCTAAATGGCGAAACCATAGCGTCATTGCAGCCAAATGTGTCTCCCGGGCGTTATAATTTAAAGTTACAAGCAGACAAGATGAACTTTGAAAACTGTTCCACCAGGCTATATTTTAAAAACCCATATCGCAATCCGTTTCAATCTTCGTCATTTTTGGCCATCCGTACCGTTTTTGCATTTGGTGTGTTAGTTAAATATTCCTTCGCTGTTTTAAGAGGTTATTTTATATATTTAAACGAATTTGATGGACATTTTCTATGCCTAAGTTTGGCTAAAATCCGTGACACAGTCCCTTAAAGTTTGTTTATAGAAACCAGACGATGTCGAACTTGAATGTAGGTTATAGTGACATAGCACTTTCTGTGCGGATGATTTCCCTTTCAAAAGACGCCACATGACCAGTACATTTTTAGACCCTTTCAGCCCATTTCCGAACCATTCCCATAAACTTGTATTGTTTCAGTCAGCGAATTACGAAGGTTTCTGATTTTATGCGCTACCTCCATACAACACACTTTCTCACTTTATGGCTTGGTACTTTCTTTTCAGTAGTAAGGGCTTTAGAGATCCTCATAAAAGAAAATTAAGAATAATTTTTGGACTTTCAAACCATTAATTTTCCTTCCTTGTCTCGATCTAATGTGCCTTATTCTACTGACATGCGACATTCAATATATCGAGAGTGTCATTAAGAGGTAGTTTTAACTGCATACACTTTATTGTTTATTGTTTAACCAAATGCTACAATAATAGCGCTTTACAATAATATAACAGCACTTTACTTTACTTTACTTTACTTTACTTTACTTTACTTTACTTTATCTTATTCTACATCACTTCACATCACTTCACTTGCTTCTTTTGTTTACTTTGCTTTACTTTGCTTCATGGGCATTTTCACTTCACTTCACTTTATTAATTATCTTATCTATGTTTATATAATTTAGATTTTTTGCTCTACTTTGCTTTTAAAATTTATTTTATCTTAATTACTGACTAGTTTGTTAATCGGTTTTCGCGTTTTTCCTGATGACGGTATCTGGTCCATTTCATGTGGCGATTTACCCTTAGAAGGAAGATAAAAAGAAAAATTTATTATAGCTTCAACAAAACATTTTGTACCCTGGGGATGCAAGTAAAACAACACATTTATCTTCACAAATAGTTTCTAATGTTGTGTTATCATCATCATCATCATCATCATCCTCATCGTCATCGCCATCGTCATCATCATCATCATTGGTAGTAGTAGCAGTAGCAGTAGCAGTAGCAGTAGCAGTAGCAGTAGCAGTAGCAGTAGCAGTAGCAGTAGCAGTAGTAGTAGTAGTAGTAGTAGTAGTAGTAGTAGTAGTAGCAGCAGTAGTAGTAGTAGTAGTAGTAGTAGTAGTAGTAGTAGTAGTAGTATCACGTCACGTGACAAATTTAAACCAATCAGAATCGGAGAACAATTAGTGGTGAACTATAATGGCTGATAGTGTAAATAAGTTAAGTAAGTTAGTGTTAGTATAGTGCCAACGTATTATTCCGCGTGGGCTAATTGGGGACACCAATAATAGTACTAAAAAACTAGAAATACTTTGAAATAGCAAACCTACAATCTTTTGGAATACTCTAAAAAACATACCCCTAACTAACATTTACAGCATAATCTTGTCACTAAACTTACAATACTTTTTAAAATACTTTTAAAATGCCCCTGTGGCAGATTTCTTTCATTTTTATTCGTCACTTACCAGCAGTGCATTTGTACTTGCATGTTTTCTGGCAATTGTCATCTACATATGCATTGTTTTTGTTGCAAAGATCGTTGCTCTCATAAGCTGTGCATAGCCAGTTCGGGGCTTTATCAGTACAGGAGGATGCTGAAAAGGAATAAGAGGGGAATGTTTTATTTTATTATGACCAACGTGAAAGCATGCATTGCAATGCTTTTGAGGTCATACTACCAGATAGAGCAAGACATATTTACAAAGAAATGTTTTCTCCTGCTTGCCTTCCTCGCGTCTTTCATTCAGCTTACAAAGTGATCAACGCGCCAACGATTTTGCCGCCTTTTCATACCATCGCTTCGTCAAGGTAAAAATAAATGGCCAGATCAGATTTTTCGACATTAAAAAATCTGAAGTAACGCAATGTTCCTACAAATTTCTACAACAAGTAACTCGCAACGACACCGAGAATGTTTTTGCATAAATGCTCAAGTAGGACCCTTAGCTATGTGCTCAGCTTGTTCGTGCGCACGTGCTTACGCACGGGTGTACGGTTGCACCGGCTGACAATCACGTAACAAACATTTTTTTTTTTTCACCTCGATGGGTACACCAAATTTTATTTGGTATGGGGCTCCGCTCGAGCACGCCTTCGGCGCGTTTGAGCGATCCATTGGGTGAGCTCCACTTTTTATTTCTTTCCTGTAAGAATTAAAAAGATAGACAGCTAGCGTACAAAGTACGGTTTTAATGCATTTAAGCTTCCTTCAAGAAGTTAAAAGCTGCGTGGCACTTGGTTGTATAAGTAATTATGAAAAATGTCATATGTCAGTGCTAAAAATTCTTATAAAAATCAATGAAAAAACACGTTTTGGGCTTGGTATCAGTAGACTATCAGTGGATATTTAACAATTATTCCACAAGCGCGCGTTGGATATGAGATAGTAGATAGCCAACGAGGTACGTAGCTCCAAGTTGGCTATCTACGAAAACCGAGTTGGCTATAACGATCTCATATCCAACAAGCGCGAGTGGAATAACTGTTTTATTAAAAAAAAAAAAAAAAACAAGAGTTGCAATATTTGAGCTCCCCAGCTGTTTTCGTTGACGCGTATCGGCTCCCTTTTTTGTGGTCAATGGTATATGAGCTCATATACCATTATCTATCAACCAATCAAAACTCAGGAATTCAATATACCATTCTTTTGCTAGTTTTTAATAAATGTACGTATTTCATTATAAACGGACATTTATTCACTGATGCCCAAGCCAAAAACGTGTTACAAAGGCCGTTTGCCAATATTCTGACTTAGCTGACTAGCGCAGAAAACATAAAACCCTAAAAATCCAAGCTTGGCAAATTCTAAAGCATGTGATGATTACCTTCTGAAAAACCGCAGCCTTTGTTATTGATAGATTTCATTCATTAAATAAAAATTTACTTACAAACACCCTGTCCACCTGAAAGAAAAGAGAATTGGAATGAGGCAAAGTTATACAACCTGTCCTTCTAATATACGCACATACAAAAGATTATCTACCCCTAGGTAGGTAAGGTAAGTAGGTAAGTCTGCGTTCGAGCCTAGTGACTCATCAGGCCGGAGCTTTTCCCGGTTTCGGAAGCATAAAGCGAATAGGATGTATTTCTACTCTCCCCTCTGGATGGGTTGCTAGCCCATCGCTGGGTTACCCCCCCCCCCCCCTCCCCATCATTAAATTCACCGGTACCTATTTATACCCATGTATAGAGAGAGGCACTGTGAGAGCATAATGTCTTGCTCAACAACACGACGTGCCCAAGAACAGTACCCATGAATACAAATGTAGGCTTGTTTAAAAAGAAGGGAAGGGCTGCGAAGTGAACAAAGTGACCCAAAGAGGATGGGCAGGAAAACTATATGGCCTTTCATCCCTTATAGTTTTCAGTTACGGGAGTAGAAGAAGCATTAGCATTTCCATAATGTTGAAAGAGGTAGAAAAGCAAATTAATCTAAATCTTGCAAATTTGGAAATCTTATAATGTAAATAGGTGTTTATTTGGATTTTATTGATCCCCACATTCCTGAATTTGACTCATTTATTCACACTTTTGTAAACCTTGCACTTTTGTTGCGGATAATTTTTTTGTATCATTTATTGTTATTACAGGGGCTTTGTCACGGATCTTACCAAATTTCTGAACAGCCAAAATTTATATTTGTGTCGTAAGAAACCTTAAAAGGATGGTTCATTTTTTATAAATAATTGCTACATTAGAGTATTGAACCTCTAAACAAGCGTCTTTGGCTATGGATGGCTCGGATAAAAATGGATTGTAATTTGAAAGATTAAGGCTTACAGGGCCGTAACCAGACCTTTGCCATAGACGAGGCAAGATCTTGCTAGGGGGTTCTGGGGAGATGCCCATCAGAAAATTTTGAAATCTAGAAGCTCTGAAACTGTTCCAGAGTCATTTTTGGTGACGTATTTCTTGGAAAAACTCAATCGCGTCCAAATGGGGATTATTTTCCCAACAAAAAAATTTGTTTTTAATTTTGGACAAAAATCTAGACGAGGCAAGTGCCTCGTCTTGCCTCTTGCTAGTTACGGCCCTGGCTTAATTTCTGCGCGTCTCCAAAAAATCGATATTTATAGCCGTGGTTTGAATTCTCTCAGCAAATTACGGTTATATCTTCCTTTAGATGTTCAAAGATAATGATTTTCATGGCTTAAGTTGGCTACCGCTCATTTTAGAGCAGCTTTGACCAGAATCCTCGTGACGTAGCCCCTTTAAAGACTTCTACTACTACTGTAACATTGACAGCAAACAACTAAACCAACCGCATAGGCCACAGGTCTGGGGGCAAATTTGCTTCATTTGGCTGGCTACATCTGGGTCTTCGACAATACAATATTGTTTATAAGAACTGCACGTGGTCATTTTGTCACTACATTGTGCTGCAACAAAGCGGAACAACAATCGATAAAGATATCAGTATAAAATTAACATTTGTACACGCCTTCAGAAGTTAGCCTCATGGTTGAGCTTGGTTACGGTTACACGGCCCCACAAGCTTTTAGCTTTAAACTTTTTTACCGTGTTTAAAAAAAGTTGTTGTATTTGCATTTGTAAGGCGCTGGACATCTAATCCAGAGTTCTCGGATTCAAATCCTCCTGCCTGCCACTTAATTCAAACGTCGATAAAAACGATTAAGAATTAAAAACAGCTGGCACCCTTATATAAAAAAGTCAAAAAAATGTCTTTGTATTGGTGAGAAAGAGTCTTAAAGGCAATGTTGATCGAAATACGATTTTTATACCTAATCGTACCTTTTTGGTACGCTTCTTCGGCATATCAGGCGAGTTTGGTCGAGCCATGGTTCGTATTTTGGCGAGACGTTTCACAATACCCATGGCGAGACCAAACGAGCGTGATATGCAGCCCAAGCGTTCCAAAAAGGTACTATTAGGTATTTACCGTACCAAAATTCAGCCAAAAATCCGGTGATGTTATTCACTCTGTTGAAGCCATGCTTGCCAGGCACGTAGTGCAAAATGTGTTGACCTGCTTGTATTGATACTTTTTTGGTCTTCAACACTTTTATCAAGTCTTCTTCTCACATTTTTTTACTCGTTTGTTTGGAGTTTCATTCTCTACATTTTAAAAATCCAAATTTAGCGAAAAATTTGGAAACTCCGACTCCATTGTTTCAGTATGAATGTTTCAGTACTCGTCGGCAAACATTGCGCAATTGGCGAGCGCGCTCAAGTTTAGTTTTGGCGGGAAAGTTTTTCTCATTTTACGACCGGTAAACACCAGCTTATTAAAAATACTAGTTTCTGTTTTATTGGTAAAACCTCTTTTCAATTCATCGTACGGAATAATAATAATAATAATATAATAATAATAATAATAATAATAATAATAATAATAAATAATAATTTTTAAAGAGGAGGCTCCCGTCACATGAAGTGGTTTTCAGGGAGGTCCTCAAATAAAACAATTACAAGGCTAAAAATCAAGTTAAAAAGGTAAAAATATAAAATTACAAGTATAATGTTCTAAAAATTAAGAATAATGTTCTAAAAATAAAAAGCTAAAAGTACTTTGCTATTAAAAAGTTCTTAATTTTCTGTTTAAAAACGTCACACGGCATAGGTCTTTTTAACACTACTTTAATTCAAAGTGACCATGATATCGTAGCATATCAGGTCAGTGACTTGATATCGTAGGATATCAGGACAGTAGATCGCGCTTCTGATTGGCTACTTGCGAATTTGGGTACGGTAATAAGTTAAAAGGTCATCATAAAGCAGCATTTGGCCCTGTTCAGTACTGCCATCCAGCAGAGTGGGGCTTATATCCGGGGGGCTTATAATCGGCTATTTTTTTTGTTTCCAGGTAGATGAGAAAATAACCAGATTGGCTTTTAAGCAGGGGGGACTTATAACCGGAATTTTACAGTATCCTTAAAAGACGGTAAGCAAGAGGAAGAGGGGTCGTCAGAAGAACTCCTGGCGAGGAGGTGTAGAGGCTAAAATGAAGAATTGGGGCCACACTTGGACGACACTGGGAAGGCTAGCCCAGGATAGAAGCCGATGGAAAACTGAAATCGTCAATGGTCTATTCTTCACTTGGGGCTATGGGCTTGAGTGAGTGTGCAAAAGTAGGTAACGGTAACATACTCACATGTGTTAGTATCCGGTGTTGCGGTTCCTTGAGCTGTAAAGTTAACGTCAAATAGAAGACCAATCAAGAACAAGCGTTATTGATTTAAAAGTAAGCAAACTGGACGAAAGGCATCAGTAATATTCCTTCCTTTTATTTGCTATATTAAAGTTATATGATTTTGTCGTTGGTACTCTCTAAAATTGTACATAAGATGTCACATGAAGCTTCTGTTTATCAAAAATCCATTTTGAACCCCCATACAAAATCTAGCGCGCCCTTCCATATATCAGCATTTTTTCTTGCTTTTAATATCTAATCTTGATCTTTCCTTGAATTTGTCACCTTTCCCAAAAGAACTACAAAAATAATGGCGTCTTTTTGTTTCACAAAAAGGAATTTAAAGTGTTCATGACACGAAATCTTTTATTGGCTTTTTTTCTTTCGTTGATATGATTAGATAAAGGATTCATAGTTAAATTTGTCTAAAAAACATTTTCCGTCATTTTTTGCCTCCGAAATGTCGCACTCTCAGCCATCTTGAAAATTTATCAAACAAGTACACGTCACAAAGGTGACGTGACGTACCTTTTGTCATAGCGGCGCGCGGCCAAAAGGTACGTAACGTCACGTCACCTTTGTGACGTCTACTTGTTTGATGAATTTTCAAGATGGCTGAGAGTGCGACATTTCGGAGGCAAAAAATGACGGAAAAAATTGTTTAGACAAACTTAACTAAGAATCCTTTATCTAATCATATCAACGAAAGAAAAAAGCCAATAAAAGATTTCGTGTCATGAACACTTTAAACAAAAGATCTCATTACGCACCATAAATGTAATCTATTCCGTGCTTTTCGTCCTCGGTAAGTTTCATGTTCGGGTTATACCCTTTGTATGTCTCGTGCATAATGGCTGAAGTGTTGCGAGAATGCTTCAATCCCAGGAGATGTCCAATTTCATGAAGAGCAACTGAAAAAAGGTTAATCCCACTGGAAGTGCCATCGGTGAATGTTTCGTCGTCGTCAAAGTGCACAGTCCCGACTTGAGGGAAAAATGCATGGGCAAGTGATCCTCCTGCGTCGTCGAATTTGCTAAGACAAGGGCTGTGAACTTTGGCGAAGAATCTTTTCAAAAAAATTGCAGAATACCTCAGGGGGATGTAAGTAAAGAGATCTAGTGATTAAAACTGAGTTCACACTTTGTGCCTGGGCAGGGTGCCCGAGTACAACTCTCGGTGAGCACTAATGTGAACCTACTATTTTTTCAAGTAACCACGCCATAATTCGGGCAAGTACCAGTGCTCGGGCGCTAAGCGTGAACACGGTCTAAGGTTTATAATACTAGGGATGGTTTGTTATTGTTTATATACTTATTTTGCAATTGTCCTTCCCCCAATAGCCCTCAATGGTCCTTATAAAAGACCTTTTTCGCATTTAATATTGCCTCGCTCTGTAACAATGCATCCAAGTGACTCTTACCCTTGTGTTTTGTTTGAAATAACACTTACGTTGGACTAGAGCAGTTTTCAATTGAGTTTCGTAAAGCCAAAACCCGGCGGCCAATCGCAAAGAACACAGACAATCCAGTAAACCAATCAAAACTTGAAGCAAATGCAGGTTGGCTGCACGAAGCACGGGAAACGTGTGCGAGCGAGTCACGATTTTAGTTCTGATTGGCTGACAAAGTGGCGCGAGATTTTTAAGCCAATCACTAAGGGTAGTAATGTAAAACCAAAGCAAACGCAATTTACTTTCGACACTGAAGTGAAAACCGCTCTATCCCATATCACTTACGATATTGTAATATCCGCACTTGAACTGGAACCTGTCACATCTGTGAATGACAACGGACTGATATCTTGCCATTCCTTGAAGGCCTTCTGCATGATACTGTGCTGTTGAACACGGCTTAATCCGCTCTTCGACGCATAGTTGTGGAACCTGTAAGTGAGACGGTGCTTTGTCCAGTTGGTACCGGCAGTAGAAAACCTCTTCTGTCTACCTGAAATACAATCAAGGCCAACATATAAGAAACTTTGGATACAGAACCTTCAGGCCAAATAAGCCAATTTATAATATGGCTGGCTGCGCGAGCGGGCAAGATGAACCGAATCCTGGGCTATGATTGGCTACCCTAGCGGGCAAGATGTAAATATCTTGTCCGCTCGGGATTGCCCGCTGTGTTCCCGCGAAAAAAATCTTCTTTTTTTACTTAACAACAAAAAACCTCGTCCGGACCCAAGTGTAATTTAAGAGCCATTGGAAATAAAGAGTAGAGTACAAAAACTTAATCCATGCAACAGAAAGAGAACTAGTATAACTTTACACTTTTTTTTTCATTTTCAGCGAGATTGTTACGCCTATTAGGGTTAGGGTCAATAATTCACTAATTAAAGCAGATTTTTTACACATACGCCATATACAAAAATAACTGCTTCCACACTGTATTTAAGAGCCTGTTTTAGAACCTGTTCAGCCTGAATTTGCAATAGACATATGCATCCATTCCAGCTTGTTGCAGAAAATAAGAAAATTTAAAAATTATATATGTGGCTCTTCACTATATGGCAATTAGTGTGCCAGAAAGGAAGTAGCATGTCCTTGATTCAGGTTTTAATGAAGACAAGATTACATCCATAACCTGGAACAAGTATGCCCCACTACGTGTGCTTTGATGAATTTGCAGAACAGCCGATTATTCGCTTTTAAATTATTCATCCCGTGTATTTGGTTTTCACTTGGCCGATCACGAATGTTGTGAGATTATTTTAGGGTAAGTTCCTAGAGGAGGAGATGGAAAACTATGTACTCATTACAGGAAAAACGTACCTGTGGGCGTGCCGATGTAAAGAAACGAAACCATCTTTCAGCTTATTTAAGAGAATTTTATCAAATATATATCAAACCGAAAGGCATATTTCTCTTAAATCGAATTATATGAATTCGTTTAGGAAACAATGGAGAATATATATATTAATGTTTGAGGAAACGATCCTTTAAAAAGTCAACAATTATGTTAAAGTAATTGTTAGTATCGTGTGTAAGGCAACAAAAAATGGAAAACATTTGAGGAAAACGTCTAGAATAAGCAAATTTAAGTAATAATTTAGGTAAGGTAAAGTTATTTCTTCTGTTGTAAAAAAAAGCCTTGAAAATCTAAATTGTAAAGTTAAAACTCTGTTGTAAGTAAGTATAGCTTAAATCATCTCCTTTTATTTTTAAAGTGTTGATAATCAATAAAAAAACTTTATGTTTAAAAGAAATCACAAAAAGTACCGGCTGCGTAGAATTATTGAATATCCAAACGAGCACTTTGGTTTGATGACACACTTAGCTAACAACCACTGGTTGGTGCTTCACTGTACACGTCAGAGATCCTTATCAGAAATTCTCTTCAACGTACATTTAAAAACGTCTCCATGTCTCCCTTTCTTCACAGAAAAAGTCCCAAAGATCCATTAACTTTAAATTCCAATTTATTCTAAACTGTAAGAAAACCACTCGGTCACTCTACCTACGCCTATGAACACTACATCCTTACCAGAGTTGGTGACTTCCTCCTCATCGAAATCAGGGACACCACATCTTGGCTTGTGCATTTCTGTCATTGTTTTGGAATCGAGGTGGCCAGTGTCTGGAATATCAGAATGTTGTTGGAAGATCCTCACAGCATCCTTGAAATTGTGATTTCCATCTCTCAAAGGCGACAGATAGCCGTATTCTTTAAGATAATGCTAGGTAAGAAAGGAGGAGAGACAAAATGGAATCTCTATAGGAATTAATTTGAAATAATTTCCTTTCAGCAATAGTATGTATATTTGGAATGTAAAAATGGACATCAGGGGGAGTTGAGCTCAGGCTCGTCACTTTTAACGGCGCGTGTTCACGCCATTTTGCCTCAAGAACATTGTCTGGCGTCATTCTTCGATGCGTAGTCCATCGACAGCAAAAAAGGAAAGCGATATGGCAGTAACTCTTCAGGAAACATGGTCCCGCCTGAGCTCATGGGC
This sequence comes from Oculina patagonica, assembly GCF_052425735.1. NCBI lineage: Eukaryota > Metazoa > Cnidaria > Anthozoa > Scleractinia > Oculinidae > Oculina > Oculina patagonica. The sequence continues at coordinate 29,541,925 of NC_135763.1, forward strand.
CGTCCAACCTCACCTCGCGAGGAATAAATTGCATATGCAGTAAACAACCTATCTGGGCTATTAATCATCATTTTCTCGAAAAAGAGTATGGAGACCTATCCTTTTTTATCTGCAATTTAACTTAAAGTATTTCTTTTTTTCTATAAAATAAATGTAGACCAATTCTCAGTGTAGGAAAAGAAACAATTGTCGAAAACGTAAATTTAGCAAGCAATCGTGACTATAATCATGAAATAAGCAAGGTGATGTTGCTCCTAAACTAGCAGGGGTACCCCTATTTTTATTTCAAAATTTAAGTTCTTAATATATAGATTTAGCCAAGCTTAAAAGCGGAGCTCCACACTTATTTTCTGTTCTTAAAATTTTGTGAAAATACTCTCATTGAAATATTGTTATTGAGTCTCCCAGAGACATGCAGAGACCTTCAAACATCTTGTGTTTATACATACCACTGCGAAGCGCTCCTCCTTGTTGTCCACTGGGGCTCCATTGAGAGTCTTTAGACATGAGACAAGTAAAACCAATCGCAAAATCTGCGATGGTTGCATGGTCTTTGTTACCTCCCTTGTTCCTTTTTTACTTCTCCTTTTTAGCGAGTTCGCTTCTTTTCAATGTGTCCTTGAAGACACTTCCTAGACAACTCATTAGCTTGTTTAGGGGTTGTTCTTTTATATAGAAGTGCAAAACAACACTTACATTTTGGGTTGAATTTCATGCTTCTATCTGGTCTCTCTTACGATAAAAATATCCTAATACAAAAACACTTCAACAACACACAATATTTTAGTCCACTCTTGGGTTACCGAGTCTATTTCGAAAAACAAAGAAAGCTGCTGTTATTCGAGAGATTTTCTGAATGAAACGATATCTTGAGTTGAGAGACGAGGCGTTAATTCTTTACAACAAAGACTGTGATTATATTTCTTGAGTGTAACATTGGTAGTGACCTTTTAATTTTTTATATTATTATGTTTTAGCAGGGCTCCCCAAATGCAACAAAAATATGTTAACAGCGTCTTTCTGAGATTAGTTGAAAAATTACTAAATTGGACTTTTTGCTTCTATATTTTGTTTCGAGATATATCCATTGTAATTGTAAAGTGTTAAAGTTCATTAAAGTGATTAAAATAGGGTAGCACACATAAGAATTACTTTATAGCCGACACTTGAAAATTAAACATAATTAAGGAAATAAAAGTGAAGAGTACAGGAAAAAAACTCAAATGGTACTTATAAATAAACAGCTTTTATTTAACGCCATTTAGCCAAAAATAATTTACTTTTTTTACAAAAATGGTCTATTTTTGTGATCCTAAAGATTACGCTCATGTTTATCATTCATATTTACGCTTTGTTTCCAATACAAGAGATTCTGTGCAGGGTATCTCTTTCTGAAACGTGCGCGATAATAATCTCAACAAAATGTGAATGAGGGTGAGTGTTGTGAATCCGCTTAAGAAAGTTTTTTTTTATGTTTTACCGTTTTTACGCAGGGTGCAGCATAAACGCAGCTCGAAATGATAAGAAGGCAAATCTTTATTTTTCAAATGAGAGTAGTATTTCTGACCTTGAATCATCACCAAAAGCCAACCCCTTGGATGAAACTTCGACTCTTAAAGGACTGAGCAACGTTAATTTTTTGAGTTGCAATTCATTTCCGTCCTAGCCATTCGCAGCCAAAGACCCTTTTTAACAGTTTCAATGCTCTAATATAGCATTTTTTTTTTTTTTAAAAAATGGACTATTATTTTTAGGTTTCCTGCGACACAAATGTAGATTATGGCTGTTTAAAAATTTGTTTGAAGTAACGACAAAATTGACCGCCAGAAGGGTCCTTATGAAACTCTTTATTCATGACACTTCATAGACACACCACGAAAATTAAAATTGCTGAGACCTTAGTTTAAAAGTCTAAAATGGCCGAGGTTTTTGGTCCTTGATATGAAAAAATGTCATTTTTTGCAGCAGAACAGTTGACATGCGATAGTCAGATTAAATGATTAACATAGACAACTTCCCGAGAAAAATAGAACAGCAATTATTAAAAGAACTTATAAGAACTGATATTGTACTTTTAAACTGTTCAATTGAGAAGTCGGGCGGCTAGAACGGTTTGATACTTTTTTCAAGTATTTTAAAAGCATTTTGGTTTGAAGGGTTTTGTTTGATTCATTCTTGTCTTTTTGAAGAGTAAAAATAGTCATTTCCTCTCCATTATTTCAAGTACTCTATTCTAGTGTGGCTTTCCTGTTTGTTTTGCGAGGAAACGTGGGAAGTTATTGCAGTAATTAAAATGATTTTGCCGACCTATCATCGGGTATATTCCTTTTAAAATCAAGCGAAGTATTTGATTCAAAAGTGTATAAATAACAGAATTTCCATCTGTAAAAAACTAGCTTTGGTAAAAATTCGCCGAAAATATTTTTCAGAAACTCGCCACTCTTTTTTTATTTTATAATGTTTTCTGAACTAAGAAAAATAAACACCCATACTTCAACGTCTCCAAATTTAAATTAAAACGACACAACTACAACTTCAAGTCACAAATACCAAATTATCATAAGTGCACGTGGACTATTTCGTTACTTAACGATTAACTTTCACAGCATTTGGAATTGACCCAAGCCAGTTCATCATGAATGACTTGGTAAAATGAGGCCTTAAAGCCAAAACAAATCAGAGCATGTTTTACTTAATCCAGCGACATGGAGGGAAGTAAAGAATGAGGAAAAAGTTAAGAATATAAAAGAGTGAACCGAACTTATATGGACGATTTCAGCAGTTTTTTGTGAATTAAAAACGATATCACAACCTCTTTGTAGTCATTTGTTTGATCCATCTCAGCTTAACAGTAGCACTGCGTTTTGTTAATGAGATCATTTGGCTTTAAAACGATTTTCGTGTGAATTTGCGGCACGGTTGATAATGCCCTTTTTTTCTTCAATATTGAAAATATTGATTATTTATGGGTTGAGGTCAAAAGCTCCAACAAACTGTTTGACAGAATTTTTTTGATGGTTTTTGCCGCAGTGAAACTTTTTTTTTGTAGGTACTTCTGTCGACAAAATTATCTTGTTTTGAATAATCTTATTCAGGTAACTTCATATATCATTGATGGTCACCGTCAAAGATTAAAAATAGTCATTTCCTTTCCATTTTTTCAAGTGCTTTTATTCAAGTGCAGATTTTCCTGTTTGTTTTGTGGAAATAAACATACAAAATGTCACTAATTATGATCGTTTAAATTGTCTATTTCCATGGGATGTTTTTTAAAAATAAATAAATTACTATATTTAGAGAGAAAGGCCCTTCAGCCAAAGCTGGTTTTGATGCGGGCCCTCTATTCAGGTCGAATTGGAATTTAAAAAAGTTGATTTTTCTGAAAGTAAGTCAATCATTTGATTCAAGAGTTTACAGTAACAGTCTTCCACCTGTGATAGTGAAACATTCTGGCAAGCTATGGCAAAAATCCGAGACAAGTTTTTCTCTAACTTGCCCCATTTTTTTTTTCAAGACTTTCCCCAACGAATGGTAAGAAAAGGCTATTCAATGTCTGTAAGTTAAAACGACACCTATCGTATCAAAAATACTTAGTCTTCTGAGTTCAACACTAAAAAGTAAAAAAATACCAATTTTTTTGTATCAATTAACCATTTCATTACCTTTTTTCAGTTGTTCCAAGCCAGTTCATTTGCCTTCTTAATTTATTAAAACCAGTGCAGGAGGAAAATGAATAGTCAAAGAGCTCTGAGAATTTTTTATATTCATTAGGTTAATTTTAAAAATGTCAGTGCCGTAACTAGCAAGCGGCAAGACGAGGCACTAGATTTTAACCCAAAATTAATAACAAAATGTGTTTTGTTGGGAACATAATCTCAATTTGAACAATATTTCTTTTTCTCAAGAATTACCTTATATGAAAATTGTCGGAAAAGAGTTTCAGAGCTTTTAGATTTCAAAATTTTCTGAAGGGCATGCCCCAAGAACCCTCTATAAAGATCTTGCCTTGTCTATGGCAAATGTCTGGTTACGGACCTGAATGTTCGATTGTTTGAGGATTGAGGAAGGTTGGAATGAAATTAAAGAGCATGTTTTAAGTTATGTTGAGGAAATTGCCATTAAATAAGAGTTTCTGTAGCGCTTATTTTCAAATTGTTTGGTTTGGTCAATTTTGGTACGGTCGGAAAACTGTCTTCCATTGGATAAATGAGAGTTTTTTGTTCAGTCGAAGTGTCCAAAATTCTCTTTTGGTTTGTTTTGGGCAATTTAAGTGAGCGATTTTCTTTTTTTAAACACAACGGCTTTTGGTGAAAGCAAACTACATCAACTTTTTAACTGCTTAATTCCAACCTGGTAGCGTTGTATGAGTGAAACGTTTCTCGACATTTAGCCCCAAAATCGAGATTTTGCACGATATATCCTCGCTAGTATTGTCGAGGTTAAAATACCGAATATTTATGTGAAGGCAGTGAACTGATTAGTAATAACACAGCTTTGAATCAATAAACAATGTAAAACACTGTTGTTGTCAGTTCCAAATTTATTTTTAATTTTCCCATAAGATTTTTTTAGTATTCCTCCATTACAATTTAACTCCGCTAATCATTTTTACATCTCGTCTAAATGTGCTTGGCCAAAAAATCCTCAAAAGTGCTGAAAAAAGAACATAATATCAATATATCAACGTCAGAGACAAAGGTAACATTTTTAGTCTTAATCTTAATCTTGGGCTTCTCATCTTAATTAACGAGTCACTTACAATAACTCAAGGGAACTTTAAATAAGTCGCCATTCTAAATTTAAGTTTCAATAGAGGAAATCTTCAGTCTACACGTCTGACGGCCAAACAACATATCAGGACGAATAAGCAATATTTCGTCACTTTCGGAAACAAATGAGTTCCATTATAGAAAAGAAAATACGAAGATCTCCATGCCTTGAATTTATTGTGGCGTCAGTCTGTTAGCTGTTACTTTACGTCCCTAAACTGTTATACTGTTTCGCAAACATACATACACTTAAAAAACAAGTATGCTATACAGACATACATACCCTTGATGTATTATACTTTTCATCAGGACAAGTTTTTCTTGATCCATTCCATGTAATTAGAAACCCGGGTAAACACAGAGTAGTAATCAGTCTGACAGTAGGGATGTCCCCAGCTGACTGCACCTCTCAAAACCCACTTCCCGTTCTCTTCACATACAAACGGCCCTCCGTTGTCTCCCTACAATAAGTAGAAGGCATACGTGTCAATAAAAAAAAACTTAAACAGTTACAGATAGTTTTTTCAACGTATGTCCTCAAAACTGGGTTGTTTAGTCGAGTAAAACAGACAGGCAGACGGACTGACTAACCGACGGACGGACGGACGGACGGAAAGACAGACAGACAGACAGACAGACAGACAGACAGATGACAACCCGTTCACAATTTGTATCCGTTACCTGGGCCACCACCCGACCTAACCAGCCCGGCTTTTAAATAATTTGCCATCACGTACTATTGTAATATAAAAATTAACTGTAATTACCCCAAAACAGCTCTGTCATATACACCTTATTGCATTAATGTTGACGTAGAAAAACAAAAAATGAAACGAAGCGAATATGAATCAATTACGCGTATGTTTAAAATCCCGGCAAATCAATACATTAATCATATTATACGATCAATAATTGTGCAGGATATAAACTCTTGAGTTTTCTGTAAATACCACTAGTTATGATGACTAAGCTAATGAATTATCTGTCTGCATGTGACCATTCAGGGCTGTGCTCTAGCATGAGCCCGGAACTTTTGTGCTTTTGGTTTTGGTTTTTTGGGTTTTTTTTGGTGCCACGGCACAGGCGACCTACTTTTGTCTTTGGGCGACTTGAATAGTTTTGCTATCATAAAAGCTTGCATGAGCTGGGTATCCAAGATTTCTTACATAAGAGCATTCGGGCACCCTGCAATTATTCTAAGAGCACAGCTTTGAACACGCATGAATATATTTTGCTTTTGTTTGTTTGTTTGCTTCTTTGTTTTTACGAACCCTTTCTTTCCGCCCTTTTTTTTTGGCCCCCCCCCCCAAAAAAAAAAAAAAAAAAAAGTTAGAATTTGGACAAAATGCAAGTGAAATTATTTTCTAATTTCACGAGTATACCATTTGATTACATTTTAATATCATAGGTGACAAATTACGCTTGTTGACTGGTACATTGCATCGCGAACTCTGAGCTTTGAAAAGTTGAAAGCATACATTTTGCTTAAGTTCGCAAGTTTTTTAGTCTTTGAATAAAACCTTTCAGAGATTCCTTTTTGCTGTTGACAAAAAGTTTCAAAGATGAATCAACTGTCAATTATTTCTCATATTATGTCAATTATTTCGTACAATCGGTTAGAAGAAAAGTTCATTCAAAATGATTGTGATTGATTAAACTTTACCAGTGAGGTAACAATATGTTCCTGCTGATATCTGATCTGTCCGACTTTTTGGAAGACAGACCGTGTTGACCTTATCACTTGATGTGATTGACTTCTCAAGTTTCAGCAATGCCAGATCGTTTTCCATTGTTGTTGGGTTGAACCCACTGTGGTATGTAACTTTGGCCACATTTATTGTTTCTTGGACAGAGGTGGGCGAACCTTCTAGATTATGAGCTCCTAGATATTCGAAGGAAAATGATCAGTGGCATAAATTTAAAGAGAGTCTTTTTCTAATTGTTTTGTGTTCACTGAAATCTGCTCTCCAAGCCCCATCAGCAAGAGCAAAAGACAAAAAAATATGAACTCCAAAATGAGGTCCTGTAGGTAAAGTACGTATGCGTCGAACCTAGTGGCTTATCGGGCCGGAGCTAATCCCGGTTTCTGTACCATTAAGCGGCTTGGAGTGTTTCCACTCACCACTGGATGGGATGCTAGTCCATCGCAGGGTTATCCCCAACATAATTTCCCCCAGCATTATTTCGCCTGTACCCACTTATACACCTTGGTGGAGAAAGCACTTTGAGAATTTTAAAAGTGTCTTGCCCAAGAATACAACACAATGACCCCGGCCTGGCTCGAATCCGGACCGCTCTATCCGGAGTTCGGCGTCTAACAATTAGGTCACCGCCCCTCCCCACACAAAGAAAGAAGCCTGAAAAAGAAAAATTAGGGCTTTAACGGGATTTAACCCATGACCTCCGCGATATCGGTGCGATGCTCTTTCAAATGTGCCATAAAGGCACGCATTGGAGCAAGGTCGATTGTAAGTTCTTATTTTCCCTTGAAAGAATAGAATGAAAATAAATTAAAATGAATTTAATACTAACCAACGACAACTTTAAATGAGGCAGGATCGGATTCAAATGTAACACATTGAGCCGCAGTCAAAATCACGTCCTTCTCGATTAATGATCCGCCGCAGATGTGACCGTATTTCGTGTGGCGGAGAGAAATTTGCCACGGCCACGAATTGGGTGCGGCATCTTGGCCGTTTACCACGCGGACCGCGTACTGCTGAGTGAGACGTTTTCCGCATTCAGCTGTTTAAAGGAGATGGAAACAGTTACACACTTGATATACCAGTTTAGAAAAAATGGTGTGTGTTATTCACTGGAAAACTTCAAAGTCCAATAATGAGCCTGACTCACAGGCAATTGTACACGCGATTTAAGTGGCGCTCTTCTGCACGTTGTTAAATCGCCTGTATTTTCTTCCTTAACTACGCCTATTTAACAGCCATTTAATTACGATTATTTATGACCTGAATGCGATTTCGTAAAGGTATAAAACTGGTTTTAATTGTATTTTTTACAGTTTTAGATTAATCAGAGGAAAAACTAAAGGAAACTTGATATAAACGGAACAAATCTTATATTAGGAAAACTTAACTTCACGCAATGCTGGATTAGCTTTATCGTACTTTGCCTAACGGAGCGCAAAATATTCCATACACAGCAAATCCTTAGCGTCTTACCTTCTGTGGGCGATGGAACTGGAACAATTAAAACTGCGATAAACCCTAAAAACGTTAGCATTTTGCCAAACGAATGAAAGAGCCGTGCGTTAAAAGTGCATCAACAAAAGTGCAGTGTTCGTATTATATAGCTTCAGATTCCATAATTTAGTTTATTTAAGCTGTCGGGGAAGTGTAAACAGTTTATTTGGTCATTAAGTTTTGGCACACTTTACACTGCCAGACTAAATTTACTAAATTTAGTAGAATTGTGTTGTAACGCAAATGCTGCAGTCTCATTGGCTAAGTTATCGTTCACTATCAGCCCCTAGCTAGGGTGTAGTGGCTTGAGGTCGTCTAAAAAATGGCGACGTTTTCTCCTTTTCCGAAGTTTCTGGGAACGTTTCACAAATCTTACTGGATAATTCAGTACTCGAAAAAACTTACGCAATGCTGAATGCTGAATAAAGTTTTAAGTGCATTTACACAGCTGCAAAGTTTAAAATTTTAATTGAGTTCTTTGCGCGATCTCGCAGATGCGTAAAGTTTAAGAATACTTATTCTGTTGAAAATTATCACAAAAATAATTATATTTAAAGGAAATGTTTAGAAATTTGTAGGTTCCTTGAAATTTTCTGGACAAATTTTTCCTTAATATTTCTAAAAATGCATTGGCGCGCACGTGGTAAAAATTAATTTCGCAACAAACATTTTCCCAGGGAAACATATGATCTGACTGAAATGGCATAACAAACAAGAAAGATTTTTAAATGGGTCTATTGAGAACTTGATGCTTTAAAGCCGAAAGCTACAAACTGCTACGTAAATATTACAACATCTTCAAACTTTTACTCAAACAGGAATTTTCCTATGCCAGCTTTTTATAGCGATCGAGGTTTTGTTCCTCATTTTAATGTTGAGGCTTGTTCCTCTATAATTTTTAGCGGAGCTCTACAGCGCGCGCCAGCGCGCGGAGCGGAGCACCATGGGTAATGCGGGTACGAGAGAATTTTTGTAAACCCAGGAGGCCGAACAAGCAGCTATTTCAAAAAGAAATAGTGTTTCGTTTCCAGATTGCGGAAGGGTGAGAATAGCGTAATGTTTAAGGAGAGGTGGATTTGGGGTTTATTTTAATTTGGAGTCCTAGTGTATGTTAAATTTGCTGAATTTGTGCGCGAGTGAAAAATAAAAAAAACTTCCGCCTACTGTCCATTTTATATAAAGGAGGCATAAACTCAGACCTGCTACAGTTTGGCAGAGTTCAAGTAACACATTAATATTTCTCCTTATAGAAATAGTATGTGTCTTTCTCTCCAAATAAAGTTAAATAAAGGGAGCTTGCCTTCACCAACACTTTTTTATTAATGAAAAAATAACTACAGAAAATAATATATGATAAGTGGTGAAACATTTATCCAACCGGTATTCTGGAAGGTCATGGCTTCCACTCCCTTTGGGGAACTCGGAAAATCTTTTTTCCGAGGATTTGACTTGCGACCACTTCTCCACTTATTTTCAGAAAATAATATGTTCCTATCAATACAATCGTCTATGAAATTATTACCGGGTACCTTTTGACAAAAATCTTGATTTATATACATCTCTAAATTGATCACATGCCCCAAGCATATGCTCAAATCAAATAAATGCCAATTGAAATTCTAGACAAACAAAAACCCTAGTCGAGAAGCCCGGGGGGGGGGGGGGTACTTCGGCTTGTAAATGACGGGGATGATCGAAGGATTTTTTTGGGTTTGAAATTTTCGATTGCGGGATTTTTTTGGGTTGGAAAATTTGGCAAGTATTTTTTGGGGTGACTTGATTTAAATAGGGTTTTTTTGGGTATTAAAACGAAGTTAAGTGCCTTGGCACGGCCTTGGCGTATTTATGCCAGTATGATGAATAAACAAACACGAGCGTTCAGTTTTTTTATGATTTTCTTTGTGTTATATTATTTCCCCCTGGCAATTTAGGGGTAATTTGACAAGGGATTTTTTTGGGGGTTATTTTTGGTCCAGAGATTTTTTTGGGGTAATTTCGGAAGACTTAGGGATTTTTTTGGGTCCTGAGTTTTGCCTCCATTCGATCATCCCCGTCATTTACAAGCCGGAGTACCCCCCTGGGTCGACAAGAACAGAGGTAAGCACAAATACACTGTTTCGAAGCCATTTCTTCCAAAAAAATGCGTGTAGTCACTTAACTTCGACACGTAAACAACAAGGGCAAATTAGTGTGAAAAAGCTACCATACTCAGATCTTAAACCGGGATTTTAATACATCCAGAAGTATTTAGTCAAAACTGGATTTTATTTTGCTCGTTCGTCTCGATCCGCGCCGGAAGCTCTTCTGGCAAACATGAAATACTTTCCACAGAATAAGACACAGGCAAGTTGCTTCTGTTGTCAGTGTAACAGCCTTGATTTACGATTCGCATTTTTGGCGATGCCGCGGAGTTTCGATCAGACCGCGATGGCTTTGTCAGTAATGCAAAGAATGTTTATATTGTTAATTCAGGTTAATTTCATCTCAGAAAGTCGCGGTAGTTAATCGTGAGCTTTACATCAAGGAGATAAATGTTGTTCGACAAGGCAGTTGCACAGCTTGCTATACGAAACTGTCCATACGAAATTTGATGTTTTAACAGAATTTGACTGTCTTCCTTTTCGTTATGAACTTTTCGTGCCGACTCGAATGTTTTCGCGATTCACGTGACACTGATCACGCAACTCCGGATGCGTCCACGCGAGAACCCACGCAATTTTGCGTGTATTCGCGCGGCTTGTGACGTCGAAGATGCCGTGAATTTTCCTATACACATTTATACATTAATCTGTTATATGAAGTGAAAAAACTTTGTAACTCTCCTGCACATATGCCCTTCTCTTCAATCAACTTGCCCGTTTTCGGGGCACGCTAGCCCTTCCGTGCGAGCAAACACGGCGGATATGCCATGTCATCACGCTTTTGTTTGCGTTGCAAACAGTCTGATTGGTGGAATTTTTCTTCCGTTTTAGAAAATCGCTAGAATGTTTACTTTACAATTAAACGCTAAAAGAGCCAACTCTAATTTCTTTCCAATACATCGTTTTAATCATACCTAAAACCATTGCAGTCGTCGGATATTTGTATTTGTAAGGAATCTCAATATTTTTTGGTCATGCTGAGGATTATCTTTCTGATATTTGAAGAACATGCTTTTACGAAGTTAATTGCCTTCGGTCAAACTTATTTATTTTGTGGTTGCGAGCGTTCTCCTGATTGGATAGTAGCCTCCACTGTGTAAATAGTTCACATCGAATCCAAAATAATACCGTATCGTTTCTGAGGAAACGAAACAAAAAATTTGGTGCGTACGCCCGTCGACCGCGCGCGCGTACAGACTCTCGGGGAGGGGGAGGGGAGTCCCAAGGCAACCCAAGCAGAGGGGGGAGGGGAGACAATCTTCTGCCTCCTTCGCCAGAAATGAGTGAGGTAATCGACTAAGATCTTTGATATTGGACATCCATTTTATGGTCAATTGACAGCTGTCAAAACAACGTATCCGCTGACCAGTATCACATGACCATATCGCGGGCTCAGGTTTAGAACTAGTCAAGGTCGCGTGTTTTTTTTAAGTTGACCGCTGACCAAGTGATAGCATTGCTATTGGTCCGCGGGCGCAAGTTCTTTTCCATGGTCAGTCCATTTAGATTTACATGAAGGACAAAGTGAACAACCCGGTCAGTTTGAAAGCTGAACGAAGCACAAGGAGAAACCGAGCAGGAAAAAGAAATGTCTCCGTAAATATTTCTCGGTCTACCCCGTCTAAAGGCTTTACACATCATGGAAGTTATGGCAAACGATAAGGGCTTACGGGGAGATCCGAAAAAAAAGCACAGGTGGAGAGCGAGCGAGTTTCTACCGTTTCGGCGGCTGACCAGCTCTAGTAATTGAGCTAAACGCAATTAACTGAAGTGAAGGAAAAAAGAAGTGTCAATAGCTACACGGATGGAAAAGGCTGAAATAGACCTTCGCAGATAATTCAAAGGTCGGTGGTGCTGGAGTAAGTTATAATTTATAGCTTACACATGTACTACGCGGTTGGATAATAATACGAAAAACTGCGGCCGCTTCGCCTCCGATTAATTCATGAGCTGGTTGAAAGCTTTGTCCTGCTGAATTGCTGTGAATTGACAAGCATTCTCCGACTTCAAATATGAGGTAACAAACTTTGACTTTACTGAATACACTAAGTCCATGTTTTTTGTGAAAATCTGTAATTATATGCTTAAACATGTACTACGCGGTTGGATAATAATACGAAAAACTGCGGCCGCTTCGCCTCCGATTAATTCATGAGCTGTTAATGACTTAATGTTTTTATTTAAACTCCCAGCTAAACTTAGTGTTTTAGTTTTTTTAATTCATCTATTTATTCTTATTTACTCGCTGTTGGAATTCGTTTGAACGAACTATTTTAGGGTCGTGGACGAATACGCTAAGAGATCGTTACGTTGCGAATTTCTTGCGTTGACACGTTTTTACCACACCTTAGCAGAAACAAAAAAAAAACTCAGTTTATTTCCACATAAAACTATCTTAGTTAATTATTTTTAGTAATTTTACAAAACACAATTGTTCGCTCTACTTGTAATTCATGCCATTTTAGACACTGTATGCAGCTGTGTATGCAAACTTACATTGACTATCACTATGACAGTGTTGAATGTGTATCTTTGCAATGGCAATGTTTTTTCTATACAAGTAAGTTAACAAGAAATCTCCAAGAAGAAAAGCTAAATATCCCATTGTAGGAAGGAAGGGTCACTACACTGAGTGTATAAACGAAAGAGGCTAATATTATTATATTTGATGAGATCCATTAAATAAGACAGAATTTTTTATAAATTCTTTTTATAAACAGGGCCATTAATTAGAGCTAGTGTGGTGGTTTTTAATAGATTATTATGTCAATCCTTCTTTTAGGTATTGTTATATTCTGCCATTAAGCCGCAATGAATGAAGAATACCTACTGGCTACAGTCAAGTTTTGTTGAACTTGGTATAGAATGCTCTGTGCAAAGTGGACAACAGCAAAGTAAATCAGGTATCTAGTTTATATTAGTTATAATTGAAATATGTTTTTATTCAGTTTCGTTCTTTTTTTACCCAGCTGCTTTAATCTGCATTTGGTTGCTGCTGATCTTCTTACTTTGTGAAATATTTGCATTCATTATTCAACTCCTCAATGGAGGTTGCCTATTCACCGAGTTAGGATTTCGAGTTGGATTTCGAGTTAGGATTTTGAGTTGGATTTACGAGTTCGATTTTCCAGTTGGATTTTGAGTTAAGATTTCGAGTTGGATTTCAAGTTAGGATTTCGAGTTGGATTTTCGAGTTGGATTTTGGAGTTGGATTTCGAGTTAGATTTCGAGTTAGGATTTCGAGTTGGATTTTCAAGTTGCTTACCGTACTAAGCACTCCGGTTAGCCTACTATACACGCCAGTTAGCTTACTATGCACTCGGGTTAGCCTACTACACACTCCTGTTAGCCTACTATTCACTTTGGTTAGCCTACTATGCACTCCAGTTAGCCTGTTTATGGTTAGCTTTCAATAATTGTAATGGGTTTTGCTTTGTCAAAAAAAATCCAACTCGAAATCCTAACTCGAAAATCCAACTCGAAATCCTAACTCGAAAATCCAACTCGAAAATCCAACTCGAAATCCAACTCGAAATCCTTACTCGAAATCCAACTCGAAAATCCAACTCGTAATCCTAACTCAAAAATCCAACTCGAAAATCCAACTCGAAAATCCAACTTGTAATCCTAACTCAAAAATCCAACTCGAAAATCCAACTCAAAAATCCAACTCGAAATCCTAACTCGAAATCCTAACTCGGGAGTTAGTTTGTCTCTCTTCAATGACATTCAAAACAACTACAATGTATTAGTAGACAATTTAAATAATTAATATTTCACTAAAAGTATGTTTTCATGAAATGCCTAGATCTTGTACCAGAAAATATCTATACCCTATCCTCGCTGTGGAAGGTTAAATGGTTTGAATGCCACCTCCCCTCACAAACTCCTCACAAATTCCAATGTGTGGTTATGGCAGAAATCCATGGCCATCTCATCCTCAGTGTATGAACCAGTGAAACAAGGCATCAAAGAGCCTCAAAACAACATGGAGCAGGAAAACAATAGCTTCAAAACAGACATTTTTCACAGGTTCTTATACCAAGGAAAACCCAAATATTCAGATCCATCCCATGTAAGGTCAATGGAAGTTCTAAAAGGGCTAGCGGGAGGGAGAGGGGGAGGGGGGTTGATTAAAGGCCAAACCTTTTAATTACCGGTAAGAGGGGGTGTTAGGGTTTGCAGTGATGCTTTGAGTTTATTAAAATATTTAGTTGACTTTGCAGTTATCAGTAAAAAAAATAGTCTGTGCTGATCCATCTATGTTAAATATCTAATGGATCCTTTTGCATCCAGTGGTTTGGCTTCAGTTAAACAAGCTCAAGTTAAGTGTTTTGTTTTATAAATTATTGATATTGATGACAATTAATCAATTTTAATTTAATCTGTGGCATTTGACTTTTTTCAGGGTTAACATGAGTTGCAGAGTTTGCAGTGCCACAGACACAAAAACAGACAAGGACAAGGACATAAATAGAAAACAGGAAAGATTAAATCCAGCTCGATGTTTGGGTGTCGTCATGATGCTATTTTTAAGAGACTAGTAAATTACATGTAAATTAAAATCAAGAAAAGCTGCAAATAAGCAAAATTTAGATTTTAAATGTTAACCTATTTACAATGTACTTCAGAAAACGACTTCTTGATTGACCTGTCACTTTCACATCTTGTTAGATGTAACAAGGGAATTATGAAGTGATCTTTTCAAAAATATGCAGCGAAAACAGTAACAGCAGAAATGGTGGTAGTTTAAAATTGCTATTTTCAATGTTTTGACTGGTAAGAAACCACATGTGACCAAGCTAAAATCTGTTTGGCCAGTTAACATGACCTGCAAGTGTCCAAATGTTTTGAGCCCTCAACTACACAGGACTTACATGTAGTTGTCTAATTATATGATAAGATCTTTGGTTGACTTTGGGGGAGGCAGTGGAGTTACAAAGCAATGTAATTATTTGAATTTGGATTAGTTATGCTGAAACTGGTGGTACTGTAATTCTAAAGTATAGGTGAGTTTAAAACCGTTATTGCAAGCAATATGCATTACCAATTTCATTCTTATGTATTGTATGCTGTGTACAATTTATAAGAACAGCTATATTTTTAAAATAAGTGAAATATTCTAAAGCCAGATAAAATTTGCAGTATCCATAAGGTACCATGTAGCAACCAAATTGTGACTCACTTGCTTACTTTGTGAACTCCATGACAAATGGGCAACATGACTCCATAAAGATGTGGACAATAATACAAACAAATTTTTAAAAGAGTAGTCAAAGTATTGATGTTATATTTTTTCTTGCATAGTTTTATACACAAGCAGACATGATTCTATTTTTTTTTCTGGGTAATCAAATAGCAAAACTGAGTTTGAGACTCACAAACAATATTCTAGCTTCCCAGAATTTTTGCTTTTTTTCTGTAAGTGAAGTGAAACCCCTTAAGAGGAAGGGGAGTCAAAAGACATGTAAAAGTGAACAAGGTGCTATCTTCTTTTTTTTTTTTGGGGGGGGGGGGTTGGGGATGGGGTGACCCTGTTCGGTGGAATGACAGAATGTCACTTCTTTGTTTCCGGAGTTAGGTTCACCCCTGTTTGCTCGCAGTTAGCTTTATTCATCTGGTTTGCTTGCGGTTAGCTTTCACTCTAGTTTGCTTGTGGTTAGCTTTCACTCTGGTTTGCTTGGAGTTAGCTTGGTTTGGGCAACATGCTGTAAACCATTAGCTATAACCTCTGCCATTTCCATTCAAAATTAAAATATCGGCAAATAGTGAAAATGAAAATGAATAAATGAGTGAATGAAAAAAATTAAAATCAACCTTATTATAAATGTAGATGTTTGTTATTTTCTTTATACTCTAAATGTAAAGTGATTTTTTCTTTCTTTTAAAGCTGGTAAAGCAACAACAAAAATGCCTTATTTGCCATGTGATATGCCTATCTACCCCGACATGCAGCCCTAGTCCTCCCTCCTTTTTTTCTACATGAAGGTAACATAATTGCCCGTTTTGCAACATAATTTCCCATCCAGACTTCTTTATGATAATGCTTTCGGTGGAATTATAACATTTTGATTGATTTTGTTTGTTCTCTTATTTGGTGTTGCTGTACATGGTACCCGGAGGGGGGGATGGTACTCCCATATAAGAGCTATACGGGTATGTGCCGCTCAACATGGTATGCTTTTTGTCTCTCTGACTCTGAAACAGGGTATACAAATCACCCTTTTGACTCTAGAACAGGGTTGATTGTTTTCCCAGAATCCTGATTAAACACTATCAAGTATATAGCTATGAAACTCCGCTCCTTTCATCGCTTTATCTCCAAGCCACAGACGAAAGTCAAGTGAGAGCTTTGTGATGTACGGTAGTGTTTTTATATCTATCTTCATATATTTCCATTGTGGATATTGCTGGAACAGGGTACCTACTTTGCAGTGTTTGTCTGGAACAGGGTCGCAAATTGAACCTTTTGTCTCTGGAACAGGTCCAGAGTCTCAGCAACTCAACGGCACACCCCCATAGTAAATTTTAGGGAGTACCCCCCCCCCCCACCCCGGACACGGTAAAAAAGAAATAAGGAAAAATATTAATTATTATTTATTAAAAAAATAAAACGAATATAAAATTCTTAGCCTTAAAGTTTTACAATGGCCAGAATTCAGAGTTCAATAAAGTGCAAAATAATTAACTGGGGAGCTCCGCTTTTAGGCTTGCCTAAATTTATATATTATTGTTGTGGGGCTGTGTCCCTTGTTCGTTGGTCATATACATTTAAACAATTATTGGATGAGGTTTTTGCGGTATCGGGAATGAACGTAAGTGTTATCAGCCGAAGCCGAAGGCAGAGGCTGATAACACTCACCGAGACCTTGATTAATATTCCGGAAATCGCAAAAACCGGGAGGGGGGGGTGGTGAGTGGTATACCAATATACCTGAAATATATATTTGGATATATATTAGGAAAAACACAGTATACCTTGTAGCCATTAAAGGTCCAAATTTTGCGTGAAATACTGTATACCCAATTTAAAATCCCCAAGTTTACTTTAAAACCCTGGGCGACCTTGCTTTATACAGGGATTTCTTCAATAGCCCCAGCCTATTTTCAGGTTTGTTTTAGACGCATGCTTGAATGTGCGATGAAACTAGAATTAAAAAAAAGATTGAGTTATACCACATATATGGTGAATAATAACGTAGAAAATGATTATTAAATTAAGGTTTTTGTTAACTAAAAAACCTGTATCGCAGAGGTCATGGGTTCGATTCCCGTTCAAGCCTGAATTTTTTTCAGGCTTGCTTTTCTCAACTGCTTAAGTTGAGTACATTACTGCGATGATCTTTCATTTGCCTAAAAAACCTGTGTTGAATAAAACCACAAGACAAACTTTGGGCACTGAAAGATGTTAGATCTCTTACACGCACGTCGGTAGAGTTGTCGACAGAGTCGTCAAAGTCGGTACAGCTGAAAACCACAAAATACAAAGCTCGCCACTCGAACCAAAGGAAACCCAAATTACAAAAAGGAATACAAACATCGATGGCAAATAAACGAAAGAAAAGTGATCAAATAATCAAATTTTTACAAAACGCTTCGCACACGAGATGGGGGGGGGGGGGAACGTAGGGGCTCGGGACAACAAACTGTTCATAACAACCTGTTCCTTATTTTTTGATAAATTCAGTTTGATAAATCTCGTTAAAACCTGAAATTATATTCCACTGAAAGAAAAAAAGCTTTTTGTTGTCAGAAGGTGTCCAAACGTCTCTGTATGGTTTTGTTACCGAATACGAGGAGTGTCTATCATAGCTTATTTCGAGTTTGAAAAAAATTAAAATAGTTTTTGGAGGACACAAACTACATCATGTTTCTTTCCTGCGTATTGGCAACATATGGAGGGAAAAAATAACGAAATCGATTTTTTTTTCATCTTATCCCACGAAATCAAAATTGTGGTATGTTTGTCCTGACCGTTGCTCTAAACAACGAACCACGACATGTTGGAGGAGGGCCACAAGCTAGGGAATGTTTTTTTCGAGGAGGAATATCACAGAACTTTTCTCAAGGTGGGGGGGGGGGGAGTAGATGTAGTTTGTCCGATTGCCTTTTTCCCTTCAGCCTCTTTCCTTTTTTAATAAGTGCTTCAAAGGAGAACACCATGAGTCAGATCCAACTTGAACCACAAGAAATGTAAATGTACGAAATAAATCAGATAGTACAACTGAAAACGTTATAAGCATTATCCCACACTTTATTCCATTTAATGTTTCAACAATTAATTTGATTTTCCCGTCGATTATTCAGAGCTTCCCATAAGTAGGTTCCTCCGCTATTCCCCAGTGCGTTGTCTTCTTAGTGTCACCATCACCCAAGCAGTTCTGAAAACCGCTGACCTGGAAAAGAACGTCAGTACTATTCTTGGTTTTCACGTGACGTCATCAAAATTCTAAAATCGAGAATCGCAAGACCCCTGAGTTTTTTTCCTTCACTGGCTATTAGACGTCCTTAATATATATCATTTTAAGGATTTTTAGCTCGATAGCAATCGCCGTCTTTAAGATAGAGCATTTTGAATTTCGGAGTTTCACGCCACACGAGATCCAAGATGGCCGCCAGAAGGCTGTCACGTTCTCTTTAAAAAATGCCTTATCTTGCGATTTTTAACAATCTGAACAGCTGAGGTTTTGCTAGAAGTGTTTATGTGAATGTTTACTTGTCCACGAGGGTGATCTGACCGCTTTTTGTCGCAAAATTTAATGCCAGATGTTTTCATTGATTTCCGGCGGCCATGTTGGAGCCCAACCAGTTGGACTCCAGCATGGAGTTTCCATACTGTGCTCTCTAAATTTGCGTGAGACATTTTGACGGATAACTCGAGTACGGAACAACATGCTGACCTGAGACTTGGACAAAAAGTTTATTTAGTAGTTTTCTACAACCTGTAATATTCTTGATTTTTTTGACTCAATAGTTTTGGATTTATTTTTTCGAGGCGTGACAGTGAAAACCACCTATTCAGTGACTAGGGACAGCTTTGAGATGTCAATGGCAATTTGTAATCCTCATCAACGTACGTCTATGGCCTAATGTTTGCACCACTCATTGGTGTAACAAGGATGGTAATAGGGACAAACATTTCAATACAAGTTAACAAGGTCATTCCATTTCATCAACCGAGAATGACATCCACCCAAGGAATGCTACGATCCTTGAACGGGGAATCTCAAGTTACACCAGGAGACTGTTCTTAGAGTCATGGCACTCAACGGTGGATTCCAACGCAGTCAACGAAAGAAAACCCCTTCCGCGCCCTTACACTCCACTGCTAATAAATTAAAAATTGGATGGCGTATTCAAACATGCTTAGCGCGTGCTAATGTATAACGAACATCATTTTACTCTGATGAAGGTGGACAGAGGCCACCGAAAATTTGGTGACTTTAGAGTTCATTTCGGAGGAATCCTTCTAATTTTTATCAGTCTACAGATCGCCAGAGACACAGTGTATTTACCAAGGTCATTTTTGTATTTTTCTGTTTTTGGTCGCCATAATTATGATCGAGGGCAGTGTAAAACACAATAAATTGCTGGGTTTTAATTTTCAGTATTCGCGTTTTAGTGAGGCTGACATCCAGTCCGTACTGCGCAGTCTCGGGGTTTGTTTTCGTTTTTGTTTTGAATTCGTTGATATGTTACACTACATTAATAGCGTACTGTTCACAAGAAACATTTATTGTACGTTCCACGATGTCCGTTAAGGTGATGCACTCGAAATTCAAACACTATACACACGTCCAATGATCTACTAAACGAAGTTGTCCTTATGTCCTCGAAAATGTCCTAACGATCTTGCTTCGTGCAACGTTTTAACCCGAATAAAAAGAAACCTACTTGACATGCAACTTGAAAACGAAAAAAGGCCTAAATTTACATAAATAACTAAAGCAAAGGAACGAACGGAACTATGCCGGTAGAAAAACAAAAGAAACAAAAGATATTACACAACTATTTTACGCACAACATAATGAAACTAATGAATTCAATTCTCTCGTGTGCACGTACATGAAGTTTTTAAGTCCGCCATTACGAACTATTTCTGGTCGTTTCGTTCAAGAATGTGCAATGAGCTGAAACGTAGGTTTGGAATAGCGTCTAGATTCTTGTACTCGTTATTATTGTTTTGAAGGAAAAAGGTAAGTTTGTCCCGCAATTTTTATTTTTGCTAGTAAACATTCTAGCCTTTCGTGTGAGACTCAAATAAACATTGCAGGCGGAGGTTGCGCAGTACGGACTAGAAATCATCTTTAAGGTATCACGGAAGGAAAATTGGCGTTTTCGTTCCAAGTCAAATTGTGTGCAAACCATCAATGATAACCCCAATAAAGTATATACTTTCTGAAAGCTTATTGAATAAAGATTGTAATTTGGGATTTTGTTTGGATCATATAGACCATAATAAGCAACATCAGCATTTTTTTTTTTGCAATTGTGATGTTGCGCAACTTTAGATTTATTTGAGAACACATTTAAATGTGAGCCAAAACTTTTATGTGAAATTTGATCTACATATATTGGTCTAAAAAACGGTGTCTCAGATTAATTTCATTAATTTTTTATGAATTTTTAATCCTAAAGAAGCCCTAAAAATGCCATTTTAAAGTTTAAAAATTCATAAAAAATTAATGGAACAAGAAAAGAAAAATTTGAGACACCGTTTTTTAGACCAATATAATTATGTAGATCAAATTGCACATAAAAGTTTTGGCTCTCATGTAAATGTGCTCTCAAACAAACCTAATGTTGCGCAACATCATAATTGCAAACAAAATGCTGACGTTGCTTATTATGGTCTATTTGATTAAAACAAAATCCAGAATTACAATCTTTATTCAATAAGCTTTCAGAAAATATATACTTTATTGGGGTTATCACTGATGGTTTGCACACATTTTGACTTGGAACGAAAACGCCAATTTTCCTTCCGTGATACCTTAAAAGGCGCAGTAGCGAGGGCCCAATTCTTGGGGTCCAGCATGTACAATGAGACGCCCAACCTAGCAGTATCTGTTATCTTGTTTATACAAATGAATTCCATAAGAGATAAGAGAATCTGAAAACAAAAAGTTTATGTCTACATCTTAGCTCACGTTTTGAATAATACAAACCACACTTAATTTGGCGTCTGTCAGCTGTTAGCGTATCCGGGTTCAGAATCTGCCATTTATGGCTTTTAGAATATTTTAAAAGCACGCTTCATTATCATACCTTTGATTTATTTTTTATGTTTTTCTTTATCCATTTCACGTAGTTAGAAACCCGAGCAAACACACTGTAGTAATCCGTCTGACAGTCGGGGTGACCCCAGCTGACTACACCCCTTAACACCCACTTTCCGTTTTCTCCACATACCAAGGGTCCACCGCTGTCACCCTAAGAGAAGGTAAAAAGTTTTATATTAGATGAATGGAAATAAAGTACAGTGAGGTTCTGAATGGGTTTAAGTGTTGAATGTTATTTGCCCATAATTTTAAGTGTTTGCTGTTAAATTGGTCAATTTTTTAATGTTTACATAGTCTTTTAGCATTGTAAATTCTTATCTGCTCTTCGAAAATCGGTAATAAAATCACTCCCAAACATTGAGCCTGTGCTGTGTGTTCTCCTCGGAAATCTTCGGTAGTCCTCGGACATCTTCGGTCGTTTCCAAAAATCTTCGACAATCTTCGGGAATCTTCGGTAGTCTTCAAAAATCTTCCGAAATGATCGAATATTGTCGGAAAATGGCCGAAAACTTCTTGATATTCCAAACAAAATATTGGGCTTTTTGGAGCTGTTTTTTTTTATGGATTAAATTTGCTGTTACATCCGGGTTCAGCCGACGAGGCTGAAAGGACGCGTTGGTTATAATCAGTCCAATCTAAAGGTCGCTATTATATATTCCATTTTTCGTTATTTTGTCAACTTTGCCTAATATTCTGGATTTTAAAGTAAAATATAAATTTTCTTTTGCTTTTTTTTTTACCTCACAGCCCCCTTTGCCTTGACCGCCAGCACAAAGCATAGGTCCTTTGTAGACTTTGACGATTACATTGTTTCTTGCTTTGCATGTTTTGTGACGCACTACTGGAAGAACCGCTTGTTGCAGTACATCCCATGCATTCCCTCCACCGACCGTTTTTCCCCATCAATAAACAATACATAAAAAAAATTGAAAGAACTTACAAAAACAAACGGTCTACGAGTTTTCTGGATTGGCAGTTTGCCCTTAAAATTACGAGCTAACTATTGGGCTGATAAGTTTGAACAGGATGTTTGAACAGCACTGCTGCGCCAAGGCTGTGGAACAACTTGCCACTGAGCATCCGAAAATCGGCATCAGAAGACATTTTTAAGAAGAACCTAAAAACTTATCTTTTTAAAGAAGCCTATGATATTTTATTTTTATTTCTTATACATGTTTATTTTAAGTCCATTTTTATATTTTATTTTTATATTTTAGCATAGTGATTGTAAAGCGCTATGAAAGATTAGCTAAATAGCGCTATATAAATTATTATTATTATTATTATTATTATTATTATTATTATTATTATTATGTTCTTTGTGGTAATAGCAATCGAAGATGCACAATGGGTTTTCACTTCAGCACGGAAACTCCTAAGCTTTCTTTTAGAAAAAGAATTTATTGTCATATCCCTGGGTGTATGAAAAGGCAACACACCTTCCACTTAAAGTTCTTTTTGAAAACTATATTTACCAAAAAGCAGGAACTAGTTAAGCCCATTTAGAATGACAGAAACAGAATGCCTCACGCGTGTATCTCCAAAAGGATTCACAATATAGTAATTAAACTTCCATGGTGCATGAAGCACCCAGAAATGTTTATTTGGGTGTTGATTATATGTTGATTTGAAAAATGGAAAAATGTAAGAAAGAAAAACAGTTTTAATATCTTGTAAACTCTTTATAAAAACAACTCTGCCTTACCAGTGATATAGCAATTTTTTACTGGAGATATCTTATCTCTCCGTCCTTTCGCAAGACAAACCGTGTTGACTTTGACACTTAATGTTATTGGCTTCTCAAGTTTCAGCAGCGCCACGTCGTGTCTCAAATCCTTGTAGCCGGACCCCACGAAGTTGAACCCACTGTGAGAGATAACTTTTGTCACATTGATTGTTTCCTGAACCGACGTGGGAGAGCCTGTACGATGGTGAGCACCTAATACAGAGATGAAGTAGCTGCAGTAAATTGTGGTACAGTGGAACCCTGTTAATACGGAAACCAAGGGGCAGGCCAAATTGTCCGTATTAACGGGGTGTCCGTATTAAGGGGGGTTTCAGAAAAAAGTCACGTATACAAGCTTTATCGACACAAAGACGAACGCAAACGTTTTTACGGCAACAAAACGTTGTTTAATTGTACCGTAACTATAACAAATGCAAACTGTGAACTCTCTGACTAAAATTAATTGTTTTTACGAAAACCTTACGATCTAGTTAGGCACTCGAACTAAACGTTAATAATTTCAACAGTGGAATTATTTGAGATTGTCGCACGTGGATTACTCGAACACCGGTCTACTTATCATGATGATTACTAGACGTTGGCAACAACCCAACAATACGAACAGAGGCTGTTGCTGTTAGTGGCAAGCAAAGTACCTCAAAGAGAAAGAAGAGTACAAGTTAAGCGATGACTGAAGCAAATGGCAACCTTATTAAAGGACTTTATGTACAAGGGTCAAACACTGGAATCTCTCAATAATAAAATCGTTTTAACTCGTCAAATTCTGTCATTATTTGACCAGAGTCCAATGTCTTCAGGTTAGCAAATAATCGCGACAATAAAAAGTGACAGTCCACAAATAAACGGTGTCCGTAAAGCGGGGTTGACAGTATATAAGAGTTTGTCACTCGGGACACGGAAAAGTGTCCGTTGTCAGTATTAAGGGACGGACCGTTATTTTTTTGGAGGGGGGGGATGAAAAATATTGAAGAAAATTGTTTGCAGGGCCTTGAAAGACAAAATAAATTGTTTGCAAAAACGATATGTATAACAAAAATTAGTAAGAATTTCGAAAAAAATATTTGCAGAGGTGCATAAACTAAAGAAAAAAGTTTGCAGAGGAAAATTTTTCTTCCCCTTCCCCCCTCCAAGAAAATAATGGTCCGTCCCTAACGGGTGTCCGTATTAAGCGGGTAAATTTTAAAGAAAATGTATGAGGTTTTCGTCGGGACCAACGAAACTGTCCGTAATAACCGGGGTGTCCGTATTAAGCGGGGTTCCACTGTATATGTATAAAACAACCTTGCAAATCCTCATTCTAAACAATACGACTGATTTCGTCAACTTTTCGGGAGATTGATGTCTGTTCCTCTCTTCACTAATATAGGTAAGTAAACTGATTTGCGAAGATGTAATACTGGCGCTCAACTGAACATTGATTTGGATAGCAATGAGAGAAACTTAGTAAAAAAAACATCGTAAAAAAAGATACATCCTGAATCTTATGCTACAACAATATTGTCAACTACAACCTTTTACCAAGTAAAGAAAAAATAGCTACTATTACTGCATTAGGTTAAGGGAAGGGAAAAAGAATTGAACTGAGTGAAGTGTAGGGAAGAGTGGAGTTTATTAAGCGAAGTAAGGTACTACATACCAACAATGACTTTATATGAAGAAGGTCTCTGGTCACGCATCACACAATGAGCCGCCGTCAAAACCCAATCTTTCTCGATCAGAGATCGGCCACAGACGTGTTCGCCATTTTTGTAATATTTATTACGGAGAGAAATCTGCCAAGGCCATGAATTGGGTGTGGCATCTTCCCCGCCTACCACGCGGGACGGCTGAGAGAGGCGCTTTCCACATTCAGCTGTTCCACAAAAACAAATTAAAATCATCACAGTAGTCGTTGTTTTCGAGTTCTTCTATTTCATTTTACTCTGTGCTATTCTTGGATTGATTTCTAGACTTATTCTGTTAAATAAATACAGGAAACTAGCTAATAATGTAACGATCATTGAAGGAATTATAAAAACAGTACAATAAAACAAAGCCTTGTATTGTACTATAAAGCAAATTATCTTACATTTTATTAAGCCATAATTTTAAGCTATGTTGCACAAATTTAGTGGTATCCATTCTTTAGGCGAGGACGTAGTCTCGAGCCTAATGTTATCATGTTAGTATAAAGCGATTTTGGATTCTTCGTGTTAAGATGTGATGATTCGAACCGAAGAGGACTGGTAACTAAGACCATGGTTTGAGATTTGTTTGCGTCGGCCATCTTGGAGTGTTCGGTCATGCATGTGAGAATTTTTCGCAGCCAGAAGCCTTGACTCGATTAGTAGCTGATATTTTTTTCGCTCACTTACAAACTTTTTGTGATATCAAAGTACACAAAAACCTTATCGACACACCTATAAGTCGAGGGACTAAACTATTTGCGATTTGAACTACTGCCTGGCGACATTGTAACCTGAGCTTTAACTGAAGATCGACGAGAAGTGCTGCAGAAGACGTACTGCGACAACTGCAGCTGAGGTGAGCTATCTTAAGTTTATATTTGCTTGTACTTTATTGAATACCGTAGTGTTGGAATAACATAATTGTCAAAGTATTTATGGAATCGAAATAACGATTTTAAAAGTGAAATATCTGCCAGATGTTATATTTAATTTGCTAAAATTTATAGATCATTCGCGATCCCTTCTGGCAACAGAACGTTTTCACTCTTACTACTAGGTCAGATTTCAACATTGATTTTAATAGTGGTGTACAAAGCAGCAGTAAATCTATATAAACAAATGATTGTAAAATATGGATACAAACAAACTTATTTCAGGCTTTGCCACTGAAAACAGAACTACAATTGATCATACATGTATATTTATACAAATGTAAATAAATCAAGAGTCCAAACTGGTGTTCTAGAGACACACCTCAGTGACCTTAAAGCTGTGTGGTTAACAACCAAAAAAAAGTATATACATTTATTTTTGTAGGCTATGATAACTAGTAAATGATTTAAGAAGATATAATGTACATGTAGAAAGATGTGTTTCAGAAAAAAGAAAAATTTTATTGAATTAAGTAACTACTTATGTTGCATTAAATTGTTGAAGTTAATCAGTCTTGGTGTCTAAACAAATATGTGTAAACAATTTTTAATTTTTTTAACTATTGATTCTTTCTTTCATTATGTTTACAGAACAGAAATAAAAACAACAACAACAGAAAACATCCAAGATACAGTTTTCAAAGAATCCACTGATTGATGTGATTTGACCTAATTACTTCAATATGTTTAATCTGCACTTTGTCAATAAGCACCATGAATGTGTGAATGTAGCTCTTGCATTGGAACTGGTTATTGGCCTCTATTCTGCCTCTATGCAATATGTACATAATAAAAAGCCCAATCCTCACTATAAATGGCAGATATATTTTAAGCAAAACACAGCGAAAACCATGTAGCAATAACACCAAAGTTAAAAAACGGTGTAAAACATCTCTGGATTGACTACTGAAAGACCCTCAATACAAATTCATCACTGGCAAACCACTGTATCAACTCTACTTCCTAGTCTCCACTTTTTCGGGGGTTGAAGCGGAATAATGAATATTGAATACTGGCTTAAAACTGTAAAGGAATATTGAATATTGGCTCAAAATTGTAAGGAATATTGAATACTCAGTTTTTTAATCAGGAATATTGAATACTTGCA